>NC_141161.1:11041884-11344756 GCF_053477565.2 Lygodium microphyllum | reverse complement strand
GATTGGAAGAATTTCATATATTTCAGAGCTAGACTTGATATATGTGTTTCAGTATCATGTCCCTACATGATTCTTGCGTCTAATTGTATTGATCCTTCTATTCATTCCTGTTAGCACCTCCCAAAACATGAGGCTTTGTTTCAATAACTATTCGAGTGGTAGAGAGATAGGTGTCAAGGTTAGAGAGGCAAGAAAATTGGCATTTAGTCATCCATGATTATGCCTTTTAATGCCTTGTCTCTATTATTTAGTGGTAATGAGCTACATTGTTTTTTCAATGATTGTAGGCATTCAATTTTTCTCCAATCCAATGTACATGGGGGAGTGAATGAGAGCTCCTACTCAAGAGGTCATTCAGCTCACATTCCAATACAGATTCTACACCTTGGAGATACACCTATACTTTTATCACCGAGCTTTTCACCTTTTCTACTATTTTCAATTGTTGTTTCAAATTGGGGTGCCCTCCAACCTTTGCACTCCCCTTTTCTTTCATTTTTGGAGAAAATGTTTCTCCCTCCATATCAAGGACTTTTTTTCCCTAAGTTATTATTATAGCATTGTCTATTTTTAGGCTAAATTTCACTTCTACTCTTTTTTTTTCTCTTCTTTCAGTTCTTCTTCCCTATCAAAGATGCATCTAGTTTTCTATGTCATGGTACTAAGATTCCAATATATTTCACTTGGGCTCCAATCACTAGATTTAGAGGTATTGTGGCATCATCATTTGGGGCTTCCACACTACTATAAATTCTAAATGGCACTAAAGGCACATTTACTAATCTAGTAGAGGGTTTTTTAAAAGGATAATCCATGTATAGATGTGTGATGCCACACTCTGGATATCTAAAATCTACAATGTCTTTGTTAGCCTATTCTTTCTCAACACATCTTAATGAAGTATAACCTAGGTTTCTGCTAAGGACAATTCATGTATAGATGTGTGATTCCATAGTCTAAATATCTAAAATCTACTACATTGTCTTTGTTAGCCTATTCTTTCTCAACTCATCTCAATGAAGTATGACTTGGGTGGCCACAAATCCAACAAGCAAAAGGTTCCTATTCTCTCCCTATCCCTTGACCTCTCCCTCTACCTAAAAAATCATTGGAGCTGGTCTAAAGTCCATGAGGATTGAATACCCTTTCTCATTGTAATTTGCATAAGGGTTTATGTAAGGTTCTTCTTCTAGTGGCTATTTCATGAGGTGCATAGGTGCGTTGCTAGGTGAATGAGTGACAATGGGTCCAAGCAGTTTGGTTATTCATGTTGGATTGATATCCACTCTAGGTGCTATGGGTCTTTGCCTATTGGGTGCTAGTGGCACTAGTGGGGCTCCCCTTCTATAATTCAATAGTGTATTCATTAGATAGAATGGTTGTAGATAGTGTCATGGATAAGGGAACATCCTAGGTAGCCAAAAGCATATGGATTTGTGTCTATATCTTCCAAAATCCATGCATGTATGTGGTTGAGGATTGGGACATTTCACTGAAAGGTGGTTGCCACCATAATCTATAGATTGTACGTGTGGTCTCATGGAACATTTGAATGCATCATGAAGCTCTATGAGCTTGGCCATTTCTTGAGTGAGGTCCACACATTTCCCTTTGACTTCTATATCCAAGAAAGACTACTCACTATGGATGGTAGATCTTTCATTGTGTATGCTAATGATGCGTATAGTCTCAATATCTTTAGCATTGTTTTTTGTCAACACGTTATTGTTTGACACATATTTCTTGTTCAAAAACCTTGGTCAATATGTCTCTTTGCAAACTTTGAGTTGTTGGCAAAAACTTTGTATAGTTTCTCATTTCCAGTCCTATTAATAAACATTATCTACATAGGAAATTTTTTAGAATCTCTTGATATAGAGATTCTTGAGTACATCAAAATTGTTGTAATTGGTGCCATTCAAGATTATAAACTATGACCTTCCCTTCTCTTATAGACATAGCCCAAAAGCTTGTGATTGTTTCTCTAAGTCTTGGAGATTGGTACTAGCCTCATAGACTTGTTCAAACTATTCCATGAAGCTATAGGGATTGTCCCCTACTTTGTACTTCTTGATCAACTTTGTGACTATATGAACTTTTTCTTGGTTCCTAGTGTGGGTGTTGTTCCTAATTTGGCTAGGATTGAGGCTCCTAATGCTACACTACTTTGCTCATTGATTGAATTATCTAGCAAACCACTTTGGTTAGCTAGGGTGAGATTTGATTTGCAAGCTCTTTTCTTGTTATCATTTTCTCCCAATCTAGTTCTTCCTATGAATGCCAAGATATGTTGAACCTAGTTTAATTTAGTCTCTCTCCTTTGCCCTATGGATCCTCTATGCCTACATGAACGTGGTGACTTTATATAGCACATCCTTCTCTAGTCTCATTTCCTCTTCTAAATCTACTAGTACCTGTTTTGTTGTCCTTCTCATGTGCACTATCCTTGTTTGTTGGTCATATTGCATGATCTTCTTTAAAGATGTGTCTATGATGGATAGAAGATGACCACTTCGATGCAAATTCCCCAAATATTTCACCATTTGTGCAAATGTGAGTGGCCATGGGATAGGGACTATTTTGTATCAAGAGCATGGGACTGTTTCTTACAATAGTAGAAAATTTAATTAACAAGGAATGACAATTCCATGTGTATAAGCAAGAAATGCTTGCAATCCTTCATGCCATTAAAAGTTCCATCATTACATATATGTTAGCCATTTCAAAGTGAAGAGTGATCATTGGTTCCTGAAATATTCTCTCTTGACTAAATCTATCTCCAAAGCAATAGTGGTGGTTGACCACATTACAAAGTTATGATTTTGAAAAACCATACATGGTGACAAAGGATAATATTGTGGCTAATGCATTATCGAGGATGTGGGCATGCTCTATTTAGACCATCTCCATCATTGATATAAGGATTGGATTCACAATATTTAAGAGAAGTACTTGTTAAATTCTTAAGCTACCAATATCATGAAGAAATTACAATAGGGTGAAGGAGAAGAGTGTCTAAACTTTTGATGGCACAAGGGACTTCCTTGGTATAAAAGAAGAGTGTATTTGATACCACAAACAACTTTCAAGTATCAGGTCTTATAAGAGATACATTCTTCACCATTGACAGGTCATCATGGGTTGTTTAAAACTTTTGATAACATTCATAAAAGCTTCTATTGGAAGGGGATTTGGAAGGATGTCAAGGACTATGTTTCTCAATGCTTTCCTTATCAACAAAACAAGGATTCCACTTTTTTTCCCAATGGCTTGCTTCAGCCTTTATCTATTTCTCAAGGGAAACTGACAAATATTAGCATGGATCTCATAACAAGGCTGCAACCACTAAGCATAGGTGAAATAGCATATTTGTTGTGTTAGATAGATTGACTAAATCACCTCACTTCATCCCTACCAAAGTCTACTTTTCAATAGAATAAGTTGCAAATCAATTCACGAAATGTTTTTTTAAGCTTCATGAACTCCCAAATTGTGTCCGATAGGTATACCAAATTCATGGGTAATTTTTGGCAAAGTATGTATACTTTCATGGATACCATATTGATTCCAAGTATTATTTATCATCCTCAAATAGATGATTAAATCAAGTATGTCAACCAATGAATAGAAGTCCATTTGCAACATTTGTGCCATGATATTTGAACTCATGGGATCAATGGTTGCATTTTTTTGAATTTGATTATAATATAATACTTACCATGTAAGCATTGGAATGTGCCCATTCGAGGTACTTTATGGATACAATATACAAGTACCCTTAGCCGTTTTTTATGAAGATATGAATCCCTAAGCCAAGACCAAGTTAGAGGAGATTGAACCATTGATGATTTAATGTAAAGAGAATATTCACAAGGCACAAGGTCATGAAGGCATACGCTAATGATAAGTAAAGGCCTTTGGAGTTTGAAAAAGGAGATTAGGTTATCTCAAAGTTCTTAAATCTTGATATGCTTCAATTAAGGACAGGCACAATAAGTTGACTCATAGATTTTATCGGGCTTACCAAATCATTAAAAAAGTTGGGAACCTTGCCTACAAACTCTAATTTCCTTACACTACCCACATTCATGGTGTTTTTCATGTATCCCAGCTTAAAAAGTATGTAGGTCTACAAATCAAGGTACTTGAGACACAATGGATGAGGAGGATCTTATCATATATGAGCCTGAAAAGATCACTGGAAAGCAAGGAGAAGGTTTTAAGCAACCAAATAGTGCTAGAGTACCTTATTAAATAGCATGGTTTGCCTATGGAGGAGTCCACTTGGCAATCATAATCCTATCTTGAGTTTTTCCCATGGCTTTTGCAAGAGGAACATTGAATATATCAAGTAGAGCAAGTTACTGTATTAAATTTCTATAGCAAAATAAAATGTCATAACTTGCCCAGACTTGGGATTTGATGTTTTGATAGAGATGTCTCTTATTGTGTACTTTGCCAAATACTTCATTTATGTGATTTGGAGCTATGTACACAAACTTTAGCTATCTTCCTAATATCAACCCTATTCTCATAGTTGACAAAAATTAATGTTCTTCTATTTGTGCTCTTTCAACGGGTGGTCTTCACCATATGCATTCAAATGTTTATTCAATGGGATCTACACCTTGTCAAACTATTTCTTGGGGCTTCCATTGTATTCTCTCTATATCTCAATTTTGAGGACAAAACTCTTTTAGGCCAAGATGGATTATCATATAGCACATTTACCCTAGTCTTAGTCTTAAGTTATGTAAACTAGGGCTAGGTATAAAAGGTGGAGATATGAAATTTTGTGGATCTTTTTGCCATTATCAATTTTAAGAACTCCTTAAGAAACTCCTTGGGACCTCCCACCATACATGGAGGTGAATATCCATGTCCACCAACATGATGTGTGTTTCATGTTTCTTCATTTGTAAAGCTTCATCTACAATTTCAACCATGGCTTCCTTATGCTATGGTTCATGATAGTAATATTGATTCATAGTATGGCTATAGCTTTATGTGCACAATGTCTATGAAATTTCTATTTTCTTTAGTTTGTTTGTTGTAGAACCATTACTTATTTATACATTATACCTACTCTCCACTTGTGCTCTACCTATAGGGTGTGTCTACCTTAATTGTGTAATTATTAGTGTGCATGCAAGTGGTAAGGATAGCATTTGAATAATAAGGGTAATTGCCTAATGTATGAGGTGCCTTTTATGAGCAGCATTGGTAAGGCAGCAACAGCATGAATTTTTTCTTACTGATGCAGAGGTTGTTGCAACATTAGGCAGGCTAAATGAAGAATAGCAGGCTGTACCTGACAGTCATAGTGATCAGGATGTGGGTCCCTCTGGGGGTACAACAACTGTTTATAATTCTCCTAGTGGTTCTAAAGAATATTTTTCAACCCCTCCGACTCTTAAAGTTTCACCTAATGCTTCGAAAGATGAGGAACTATCATTACCATTTAAAGATCAAGAAACTCCTCCTAAGTAGGCACTTGAAAGACTGCAACATATAGTGCTTGGGAGATCATTTTTACTAAGAGGTACAGCTCATCAATCTAAGAAGTCTTTAAATTTTAATCCTCTACCACCATTGTAGAGGCCTTATAAGCTGAACATAATGAATCCAAATCAGATTGCTAACCCAAGAGTTAGAGCCTCTAAGTTTTCAGGAAATAAAAAAGAAGACCCTGATTGTCATGTGGCCTAGTTTGAGACAAGATGGACAACCAATGGCTTTAACCAAATGTATGGGGACCAGGTCAAAAAGCAACAGTTTGTTGCCACCTTTCAGGGGAAGGCTATGGATTGGTTTGCCAGTTATGGTATGGTAGTCTTCAATTCATATGATGCTTTAAAAATATCATTTTTAGGCAGTTTCTGTAAGGACAAAAATCCAAGAGATATTCTAAGATCAAGAAGATCAAACAAAACGCTATGTTGGTGGAGCACTATGCCCAGAAATTCAATAGGCTGGATGCTGATGATACGCCTTTAGTGGAAATGCAGATTGCCTATTTTATGAAGGACCTGAGAGGTAAGATTCAGAATCCTATTGCCAATGTAGAGATGGGTTAGAATGATACATTGGACACATTGATAAGATCTAAGAATAGTAAAGATGAGGACTCTTCAAACTCAAATTCTAATGCAGATTCAGAGACAGATAGTGATGATGAGGATAGTGATTATAGCTCCGATTCAAATGATGATTCAAGTGACGCTGATCAGGATAACTCTAGTAGGAGGAGGCATAAGAAGAAAAAGAAGAAATCAGGATCAGCCAAGACTAAAAAGAAAAAAGCAAAGGACAAAGATAAGAGGAAGACAAAGGATAGCAAGTTAGATAAAATGATAAAGTAGAAGCTAAAAGATTTGGGTATTTCTAAAAGTAAGAAGAAGGAAAATCATTGTGAGATATGCCAGGGAAAGGGCCATGATACTAGGACTTGTTGGTATAATCCTAATGTTAGGATGGCACAACAGATGCCAGTAATGCAGGTTAGGCCAAGATCTATTCAACCAGCTACTGTAAATCAGATTATTCTTGGCACCATGTCACAGAGACCCTTCAAAGGACCTAGAAGAATGCATGCTAGATAGCCTTGGGGAAATTTTCAGGCACAGAAGCAAACTACCCAAATGGGAGCATGCCACTATTGTGGAGGTCACGGCCACTTTGTTGGACTAAACTGTGAACTTTGGGCAAGGCATAGGACTGAGAGAGGAATGCCAATAGCAAGGTCCCATAATGATGGAAGACCTACAGGAGCATCTCATTAGGAGCATCCACCTGCCCCAGTTGCAGCAGTCCTTATAGCGTTACATGATCAAGATGAGAAAAGGCAATCTCCTGATGGTACATGAACTGCTAGCTGTATGACAATTCAGCAAGAGAAGGTTCAAGAAGAGGCAAAGGAGGTGTCAGGTAGCACTAATGCTATAAGTATGCATGTTCATTGTGATTGTTCTAATTGCATTGAAATAGAGGAATGTCAAGAGGAACCAATGGTTTTAACAATAACCAGAAGTCAAGGTGTATGAAGTTTGATTGGCAGGAACAAGAGAAGATAAGGAAAAAGGAAACAAAGCATGTGAGAAAGGTGCAAAAACTTGCTAAAAAATGTGAAGTTGATCAACTTGATGATGTGGGGAATTCACATATGCAAAGACTTGAATTGCAGGAGTAGTATCCTGAGATTCAAGAGTATGCTCCTGAACAACATAACCAATCTCTTGAAGATCAGGAGCAATTTCTTGATAGTATTGTTGCTCAAAAATTACAGTAAGGAGGCTTGGAAGAGCTATTCCAAGCTTTAGCAAAGTGTTCTCTACATTTAACTTTGGAGCAAATCTTGGATCTAATACCGAGATTTATGGAGAAGTTACTTCTGAAGATCAAGCAGAAGCAACAAGAAGTCCTTAAAAGTATAGCAGTTCAGGATCAAATCAAACCTGACTATCAAGCAGTGATACCAACCCAACAGGAAGTGGTGGATTATCAAGTACCTACCATTCAAGTTGAGTATGCAGGTAGTAAGTATGACGATGTTCTGTTGGATGGAGGTTCATGAGTTAATATACTTCTTGAACATACATATTTGGCAAATAAGCAAGAAGAGTTATTGCTAGTCCCATTTCAGGTTCGGATGGCAGACCAAAGGAGGTTACAACCTTTGGATATTCTTAGAAATCAACAAATTCGAGTAGCTGGCCCGAAGTTTAGGGTCAGTTTTGTGGTCTTGAGAATGTCCAGAATTGGGTATTCTTATACAATTCTTTTGGAGAGGCCGTGGTCTAGATTGGCTAAACTCAAGTAGGATTGGGGAAATTATTATGTGTGTATTCCAAGAGGACTCAAGGAAATCAGGTTATCTACAGTGAATAAGGTTATTTTGAAGAGTTCATCTAGACCTGTCGTGGCCCAAACTATTAGCCTTGCAGCTGAAGTAGAAGATGATGAGGAGGAATTATATCTTCAAGAAAATCCTTCAGTAGCTCCAATTTTTGAGATAGATGTTAATGGTATTATACAAGGGTATCAAGAGCAACCCAATATGACTGGAGATGTATTTTTGGAGCAGCAACCTATTAAAAATGCAGGTCAAAATCAGTCTGCACAGCAATCAGAAGGTTTTCTTGAAGGTCAAGAGAATCCTGAATTTTAGGACAGGTCGAGGCATGAAAGGAATAAATTAATTCAAGACCGAGGGACCACTCATCCTAAAGTTTTGCAGCACGAAATACATGATAAACTGCAAACTGGTATGGACAGTTTCAGGGACAGTTCTTGTACAATGGATGAGGAAGGGCAGAAAGCTATTTTTCAAGCCAAATTAAGATATGAGCATACAATGAGAAGATCAACAAGAGTGGTTGAAGATGAGGTTCAGGAGGTTAACCTGAATATTGAAGACGAGCTTAAACCCATCAAGGTCAGTATTTTTGTGGAAGATAATTTCAAGCAGTATCTAATTCAATTGTGCAGAGAGTTTCAAGATACTTTTGCTTAGGATTATACAGACATGAAGGGATTCGATCTAGCTGTGTGTCAACACAAGATGAACTTGAAAAAGGATGCTAAGCATGTTGCTCAAAAGAGGTATAGAATGAATCCTAATTATTCCAAACTGGTCAAGGAAGAAATTGACAAACTTTTGAGAGTTGGGTTTATCAAATCGGTTAATGAGGTTACTTGGTTATCTCCTATTGTTGTAGTCCCAAAGAAGAATGGGAAGATTAGAGTTTGTGTGGATTACAGGAAATTAAATGGAGCTACCATTGTTGATCCCTTTCCCATTCCTTTTACCAATTCTCTTCTGGATGATGTAGCAGGTCATGAGAAGTATAGTTTCCTGGATGGTTTTTTAGGATATAATCAGATCAAGATGCATCCAGAAGATATGAATAAGACAGCTTTCATTACAGAGTGGGGAGCTTATGTTAGCACAGTTATGAACTTTGGGTTGAAAAATGGACCACCTGAATTTCAAGGAGTTGCTTACAAAACCTTTGAACCATATTTAACAAATTTTATGAGAGTATTCATTGATGATTTTTGTGTTTTTGGTAGCAAAGCGGAGCACTTAAAACACCTTAGACTATGCTTTCAAAGATGTAGAATGTTTAGTATGTTATTAAATCCTTTCAAGCCAGTGTTCACAGCCAAAAGAGGTGTGTTGTTGGGTCATATCGTGTCTAAAGAGTGTTGAGATGGCAAGCTCAACACGTGCGGATATTGATGATAGACCGCCTGGCTAGATGGGTCCGCACGTCTACACTTAGCACGTTGGTGGTCATTATGACACTCACATGGCCACTGACTTATCACTTTTTATATTTAAGTTGTTACACCTACCTACAGCTGGCAAAGATATAGCACCAGTCGATTAGTGTAGTCAGTTATGCACTATTTGACTTAGAAGGCCACTTTCATTTATGTTGTATCTTATCTATACTTTGTGTACATTGTATAGTGTGTGAAAGAAGAAGAAAAAATCAGCAAGAAAACGTTTTGGCCTCCATCTCTCTTCTTGTGTTCTTGAGTGAGTTTCCTCTTGTGTATATAGTGTGTGTTTGGTGCATCAGCTCAAGCAAAGTCCCCCACCATGTGATTCTTGACATGGTATCAGAGCCACGCCATTGAGAGAGGCTGATTTTGAAGGATGAAGTAAAGGAGAAGAAACAAGGTTTGAGCAAGCAAGCAATGGGTAAGAAGCTCTCCCATTCTTTCACTCTCTCTCTCTTGGATAGTGCCTGTGGAGGCACCGGAAGTAGGGTAGAGTGAAAATCTCAGATTGCTGTGAGATTTGGGTGTGAGCATAGCACTGTATATTCTGTAAGTTGACCCTTTAGGGCTCTCTCATAGTTATTTTGGGCGTTTGAGGCCGTTTCAAGTCCTATTTTAGAGCCGCAAGGTTGCAAACAACACTTTCAGGGTACACTATGATTTCGGCTTCATTTGACCAAAAGTGGATGTACAAGTTACAGATTGCGAATTTGTAATTTTTGAGGTGTTTGCAAGAAACAAACATAAGATTTATCTACAAATAGGTTGCAGATTACATGTACTATTGAGCAATCAGTGAAAAAGTTTGCTTGGTGTTTTGCTGTGCACATGTTGTGAAAGATTGCAGAAGACTAGCTTGCTATGTTGTATCCTTGTTTGTGATAATGGCAAAGAATAGTGGAAAGCCCATTATTGAGAAGCTTGACAAGAACAACTACCCTTCATGGAAGTTCCGTGTGACGAACTTTCTCATTGGAAAGGGCCTTTATGAGTTTGTTTCAGGTGAAGAAAAGGAGCCAGAGCTGGGTATCCCTCCGACTGCAGATGAATTAAAAGCATGGAAAGAATGGAATGCGAAAGACAAAAAGGTGATGTACTAGTTATCTACAGTCATTGATAATACAATGTTGGGACATATCAGGAATGCAGAAACTTCACATACAGCTCGGACAATTTTTGAGAACATGTTTTCAGTAAATACAAAGGCACGAAAGATTCAACTCAAGCAAAAGTTGAATGCTTCGAAGAAAGAGAAAATGTCTATCAATGAGTATGTGTTGAAGGTGAGGAGCATTGCATATGCTTTAGTAGCGATTGATGCAATGCCTAATGATGATGATTTGGTTTCATCCACTTTGAGTGGCCTTAATAATGAGAAGACATGGAAATCATTTGTTACTTCAGTATACGTATGGAAGCCATTTCCATATTTTCATGAGTTGATCTCTCTCATGATTACCGAAGAGATCAATATGCAGGGTGACTCATCTGAAAAAAATGGTGAACAGGTTCAAGCATTTTACTCAAGTTCAAGAAGGGGACATGGTAGATCCTCTTCAAGAGGCGTGATATGGGACGTGCTAGCGATAACCAGCAAAATAGGTTCAATTAGCAATTTGGTAAAATGTAGGTTTCAGGAGGCCAGGGAAACTTTAGAGGAAGGGGGAGCTCTAGAGGAAGAGGTGCATGGCAGAATAGAGGTTCTAGAAATTCTACTATTGTTTGCCATTATTGTGGCAAAAGATGTCATATTGCAGCCAATTGTTATGCTAAGAAGAATGATATTCACAATGGTAAATTGCAACAAGAAAACTATGCATCGTCTTCATGACAGAATGAAGACAAAAATGAGCGTATATTTGTTATGCAGCATATGATGAACATAGTTACAGGAAAGGAGACACATGATGATGTATGGTATGTCAATTCAAGTGCATATAATCATATGACCAGTCATGTTGAATGGTTTGGAGAGATGCAAGACTTACAAAATTCAAGTTATGTGCAGGTGGGTGATGATTCATGCCACCCAATTTCACACATTGGAAAGATTCCCTTGTCCTTGTATGATGGCCAGACAAAGAGTTTGTCAGATGTATTACATGTGCCATCAATTACAAAGAATCTACTGTCTGTTGGCCAAATGGTAGAGCGGGGGTTGCAGGTCCGATTCAATGCAAAAGGTTGTTTTGTAGAAGACTTTAATGATAAGTGTAGGTTGGTCACAAAAGGAAGTAGAGTTGGCCGCATGTTCACTTTAGATGTTGGAATTCCTACAATGGATGCTACTATGTATGCTAAAGGAAAAGGAGTAGTTGCATATATTGAAATATGGTATAAACGTATTGGACATGCAAATGTGCAAAGGCTGAAATTAATGCAGTCCAGAGGATTGGTTACAGGGTTGCCTTCATTTAGAGTTGCAAAATTGCGTAAAGTCTGTGAAGCATGCCAGTTTGGTAAGCAAGCAAGACAACCCTTCTCACATGACAGAGAAGTGAGTAGAAAAATACTTGATGTAGTGCATACAGATGTTTGGCGGCCTACACAAAATGTATCTCTTGGTGGCAGCAAACACTTTGTCACATTTATTGATGACTGTTTAAGGAAGTTATGGGTATACTTCATGAAGGAAAAGAGTGATGTGTTTGAGCACTTCAAATCTTTTAAGGCAGCTGTTGAAATAGAAACAGGCTTAAAAGTGAAGTGCTTGAGATCAAATGGAGGGGGAGAGTACCTCTCAAATGAGTCTAGTGGCTTCTTGAGGACTCATGGGATAAAGAGGCAATTTACTTTGCAGGTATATCCCACAACAAAATGGGGTTGCAGAAAGAAAAAATAGGCATATTGCAGAAGTCGCACGGGTATTAATGGCTGAAAAGAATATGCCCAAACATTTTTGGTCTGAGGCTATCCATACTGTTGTCTACATTATAAACAAAACTCCCACAACTGCAGTTCATGGGATGACTCCTGAAGAATGCTTTACTGGCAAGAAGCCTGATGTATCGCACTTGAAGGTATTTGGATGTGTTGCATATGTTCATGTGCCAGATGAGCTACGGAAGAAGCTTGATCCAAAGGTAGAAAAATGTATTTTTATTGGATACTCTTTAGAGCAGAAGGGGTATCGTTGTTATAACCCTGTCCAGGTGAGTTTAGAGTGAACAGGGATGTTATCTTTGATAAGATGAGTAGCTGGTATGCACCTGTTGGTGATGTATTAGATGATGATAATGATCAGGATGGATATGTGCAAAAAGAAAAATAAGAATCAGGGAGTCTTAGTGGACCAGAAACATCATCTGGTACTATACCTACAATGAGCCCTTGGTCTGGGAGACTAAGGAGTAGCCCCACATCTTCAGGTGGATCTATAAGTGTTGTAGGGGAGGACAAAGGAAAGAAGAAAGTGTTGGATGGTAATGATGCATCTACTAGTCATTCGGGATTTGATGGAGATTCTAGTGGTTTGGAGAGTTTGGATGATGAGCTTGGTATTCCTTTAGTCAGGACACCAGGTGTATAGAGAGCTTATAGTAATGTAAAGGCTCCATTGTGTGATCCAGTGGTACGCATATCTAGCAGGGTCAGATACCCTATTAAAAGATTTGGCTTTGAAGGTTATGCAACTCACCATTATGATTATATGGTGAAACTAGTTGAGGATGTTGAGCCCACTTGTTTTGAGGATGCTATTAGTCATGCTCATTGGGATGCAACAATGGATGAGGAGATGGATGCATTAGAAGCCAATAAGACTTGGAATTTGGTACTCTTACCTAAGGGTAAGAAAGCTATTGGCTGTAAGTGGGTTTACAAAGTCAAGCATAATGCAGATGGTTCAATTAGCAGGTATTAGGCTAGACTGGTTGCAAAAGGCTATGCTCAAACACATGGCATAGATTATGAAGAGACATTCAGTCCAGTTGCTAGGATGGCAATTGTTAGGTGTGTGATTGTTTTGGTAGCAGCCAAAGGTTGGAGTAAACAGCAAATGGATGTGAAGAATGCCTTCTTGCATGGTGAATTGCAAGAAGAAGTGTATATGGAGCAGCCAGCAGGTTATGAGGATTCAGAGCATCCCACATATGTGTGCACGTTAAGGTTAAAGAAGGTGCTCTATGGGCTGAAGCAAGCACCTAGAGCATGGTCTGACAAGATTGGAGAGTATCTTGTCAATATTGGATTTTATATTTCTGATGTTGATCACTCACTTTATGTGAGAAATGGAGATACAGGTTTGGTCATCATAGTCATCTATGTGGATGACTTGATTATCACAAGTGACAGTGACAATGGGATTACTGAAGTTAAGGACTTCTTGAAGAAGAAGTTTGAGATGAAAGATTTGGGTGAGTTGAGATACTTTCTTGGTATTGAGGTGATCAGATGTGATGATTGTATATGGCTATCCCAAAGGCAGTATGGCCTTGATATGTTATCCAAGTATGGTATGACACCATGTAAGCCTCTTTCACTACCATTGGAGCAAAATGTGAAGTTGAGTGCTGACTTTGGGGATGAGATAGAAGACCCTACTATGTTCAGGAGATAGTAGGGAGTTTGATTTACATGACTATCACAAGGCTAGACTTGAGCTATTGTCAGTCAGTTTATGCAGATGCCTAGAAAGCCTCATTTGGATGCAATTAGACGTATATTGAGATATGTGAAGTCCACTTTACATTATGGACTTTTTTATGAGGCAGGTAAGGAGGTACAGATCTTTGGATACACAGATGCAGATTGGGCTGGTAGCATGCTAGACGGAAGATCTACTAGTGGATTCATGTTTTCCCCTGGTAGTGCAACAGTTACATGGAGTAGTAAAAAGCAACCTACAGTTGCTTTATCGAGTATAGAGGCTGAGTGTAGAGGTGATGTTATGGCAGCATGTGAGGTGGTATGGCTGCAAAAGTTATTAGGTGATTTGGGTGTGCAGGGAGATGGTCCAATTGTGCTTCATTGTGACAACATGAGTAGCATACAGTTAGCTAGGAATCCAGTGTTCCATGCTAGGACAAAACACATTGAGGTGCACTACCACTTTCTGAGAGAGAATGTACTTGCAGGAGAGATTGACTTGGTATATGTCAGCACACAGGATCAGATACCTGACATTTTCACAAAGGCATTGGGTGCAGAGAAGCTTCAAAAGTTCCGAAGCTTACTTGGAGTTGTAGAGATAGAGTTGAGCTTGAGGGGGAGTGTTTAGATGGCAAGCTCAACACATGCGGACATTGATGATGGACCGCCTGGCTAGATGGGTCCACACGTCTACACTTAGCATGTTGGTGGTCATTATGACACTCACATGGCCACTTACTTATCACTTATTATATTTAGGTTGTTATACCTACCTACAGCTGGCAAAGATATAGTGCCAGTCGATTAGTGTAGTCAATTATGCACTATTTGACTTAGAAGGTCACTTTCCTTTATGTTTTATCTTATCTATACTTTGTGTACATTATATAGTGTGTGAAAGAAGAAGAAAAAATCAGCAAGAAAACGTTTTGGCTTCCATCTCTCTTTTTGTGTTCTTGAGTGAGCTTCCTCTTGTGTATATAGTGTGTGTTTGGCGCATCAGCTCAAGCAAAGTCCCCCACCATGTGATTCTTGACAAAGAGGGTATGAGTATAGACCCTAGAAAGCTTGCAATTGTGCAGAAGGCTAAGGCTCTTAGTAATGTGCAAGAAATCATGAGGTTTGTGGGGCAAGTTAAGTATAGCAAATACTAGGTACCTGTCACATATATGTTCTCCTCTTACAACTCTCACAAAGAAAGGAATGCAGTTTGTTTGGAGGGAAGATCAGGAGAGAGCTTTTAGTGTTTTGAAAAGGATGTTGGTGGTGGCTCCAATTTTACAACCTCCAATATGGGATTTACCTTTCCATATTTTTGTTGATGCATCTAATTTGGCTATGGGAGCTGTTCTTATGTAGGATAAAGTGTCTAGTTGGTGCATACCAATTTATTATGCAAGCAGGAGATTGAGTGCTGCGGAGAAGAACTATTCAGTTTTACGGAAAGAAAAGCACTTGGAATAGTCTTTTTGGTGCAAAAATTTAGACATTGTTT
Organism: Lygodium microphyllum; assembly: GCF_053477565.2. Classification (NCBI taxonomy): domain Eukaryota; kingdom Viridiplantae; phylum Streptophyta; class Polypodiopsida; order Schizaeales; family Lygodiaceae; genus Lygodium; species Lygodium microphyllum. Next base: position 11,329,383 of record NC_141161.1, on the reverse strand, counting down.
ATTGGGAAATCAAGTTGTTTTCCATGTGGATCATCAAGCATTGCTATTTTTTATTAATAAACCCCAATTGGCAGGTAGATTGGCTAAATGGATATTGCTGCTGCAAGAGTTTGATTTTGAGGTTATTTATACCCTTGGAAAAGAGCATGCCATTGCTTATTATCTAAGTAGATTGCAAATTGATGAGCCTGAAGCAAGAATTCATGATCAATTACCAGATGCTGAACTTTTTGAGGTTCACGTGCTTGAACCTGATTCATACTATGACTAGATGTTGCATTTCTTGAAGTCAAAAATTATGCATGCACACCTTTCAGCAAATTAGAGAAGAAAGTTGGCACTAAAGAGTAGATTATTTCAGGTCATTTTGAACACATTCTATAGAAGGGGAGTTGATAATGTATTGAGACGATGTGTTCCTGAGTTTGAGCAACCAATAGTATTGCATGAAGCTCATTTTGGATTATCAGGAGGTCATTTTTTAGAAGAGATTACAAGGAAGAAAATTTTGCAGGTAGGTCTTTGGTGGCCTACTATGTTGAAAGATGCTCATCAATATGCCAAAGAGTGTTTGCAGTGTCTGAAGGAAGGTCAACCACTTAATAGTAGGGATAGGATGCTAGATCATCATGTATTACTACTTGAACCATTTTAGAAATGGGGAATTGACTTGTCACGGGCCCATCAAACCAGCAGCTAAACAAACAGGTTATAGATACATTTTGGTTTGCACTGACTATGCTACAAAGTGGGTAGAAGCTCAGGCATTAAAGGATAATAAAGTAGCAAGTGTGGCCAATTTTTTATACTCTAATATTATGACTAGATTTGGTTATCTTGTTGAGCTAATTAGTGATTGGGGAAAGCATTTCTTGAATCAAGTGATCAGAGAACTGACTATCATGCATATGACTCTGCACAAGAAATCTACTCCTTATCACCCTCAAGCTAATGGTCAATCTGAAACTTCTAACAAGATTTTACTCTGCATCTTGAAGAAAATTGTCAAGGATAACAGGGAAGATTGGGATATTAAACTTGATTCAGCATTATGGGCCTTTGAGACATCATATAAAGTTGCCACAGAGCTTACAGCTTTTAGGCTGGTTTATGGTTTGGAAGCAATGGTTCCTATGGAACTTGTAGTTCCAAGTCTGAGAGTTGGTGTTATGCATAAGATGGATCCTGAAGAATTAATGCAATAGACTAGAACAACTTTTGAAATTGGAAGAGGACTGGATATTAGTAGCTTATATTACGGGTGTCACACCACAGAGGAGACAGGCATGGGTTAGTAGGCATGTTAAGAAGAAAATCTTTCAAGAGGGAGACTAGGTTGTAGTATATAACTCTCACCTTGGCAAGTTTCCCGGTAAGCTGAAACTCAAGTATGCAAGACCCTTTGTTATTTTCAAAGATATGGGTTAGGGTACTTTTTTGCTGCAGGACTTGCAAGGAAAGGTTTTATATCTTGCAGTGAATGGGTTTAGGCTTAAGTGGTTAGTACAACCCTATTATTAAAATGTTCATGTTATCATTCAAAATGGGACAAAGGAATTAGTTATTGGTAGTCACATGTGTGAATGGTCTAAATCTTATGATGTTGAGATGACACTTAGCACAAAACAGGGTACACTGAGAGAAGACTTGGACTTTGGCATGCAAATGGAAAAGGGCATGTGTTCATTTGGGAGTTTTTCTCCTTCTCCACTCTCGCCTCATTCTTGGTTTGCAACTCTCATTGTCATGACTCATACTCGCCAATCTTCAGGTCAAAGCTGTCCATGACCAAGTGTGGCCGCCAGGAGGATGACGATGATGAGCTCTATGTGGCCAGTGATGACGATAGGTTGGTACAGTAGGGAGACAAAGAGGTAACACCAACGAAAACTCCATTTTCCAGTCCTAGTGGTGTCAGATGTCCCTTTGTGGACTCCACTTTGTATTTTAATGTTGAGGCAGAGGTTCATCGGTCATGGTTGCAAAATATTGGATTTTATGATTATGCTCGTTTGCCATGAGATCAGTGGGCATCGAATGTGCATGCCTCCATACGGATGGATATTTTGAGGCACTCAAATTGCAAAATTGCAAGTCATCTTGATTTGGCCCCTGCCATTGTCAATCAAGTGTTTGCACTTCCTATGAATGATAATTCGATTGCATATTGGTGCACGGAAGACCAAATGCATTATGTTTTCGGTGATCCAATAGGGCCCAGGAATGTTAATGTGTTAAAACACATTGATGGTGTTAAGAAATTACAGTTGCGTTGGTTTATGGAATGCTTTATGATGTTCATCAAGATAGATAGCATTGCTAGAGATACTTATGGGATTCTTTACTATGCAGAGAGTTTAGGGATGCCAAATTGGGCAGGCCTTATGTTTGAGAGGCTTATGGTTGGCTGACATTAAAATTTCAAAAACCAAGAAGGTTTTTCAAAATTCTCGGATGGGTTGTTTTCTAGCAGGGTTGTATGAGCATGCACGGGTTTTGTATCCAGAGCTTATGGCTGAGTATTTGTTGAAAATGGATGTTACTTCTTTGGACGAAGATGCAATGGAAGCCGATCATAAAGTTGATGCTTCTCATGAGCTTAAAAATGTCAATGATGCTCATGATATGTTTGATGGTGATGTTGGAAAACATGCTATTTATCGTGACTTGAAACAAGTTGGATATGATGAGGCATATGCCAAGCAGGTGACTTCCAAATTTGTTAAGGGAGACCATAGAGATGTAGGTATTAAATATGTACTTCATGTTGGTAAGTAGTATGATGGGAATGCTTCTAAAATGGATGGTGATTTTTATGCAAAGAAGAAGCAAAAAATTGGAAAGATATGGTTGAGGAGTAGGTCAGCATCAGAGGAGAAAAACCAAGATACTAATCTTGATGCTCAGAATCATCTTGGCAATGACTTTGGTGATCAGCATGTGGCTAAAGGTATAGCAAAAATACATTCGGGTTCAACTAGTTGTCAGATGTATGATGGTCAGCTTGACAATTTTTCTAATGTTGTTGCAGTTATGCAGAAACTCATGGCATACTTCCAGGATTATGATAAACAGAATGCTCAGACTGTTGTTCAAGTTATTAAATTGCAGGATCAGTTGGATGCCAAGCAGAAGGCAATTGAGGAGTTGAATCAGAAGCTACAGCAAAAGTAGTCAAAGTATGATCCAATAGAATTGGATCTTAGGGTTAAAATTGCAGATATGCAGCAAATGTTGGATAGAAACAAAATGTCTACTGCACTTTTTGAAAAATGGACTAGTGAACTTAGGACTCAATGTTTGGAGGAGATGCAGTCTTTTATGGGGAAACATGTTCAACTTCAAGTTGATTATCAAATGCTATTGGAGAGATTTCAGCCATTGCAACGAGTGGAAAATCAAATTTTGAGCAATGTTGAAGTTGAGATGCTTCAGTGATATTGAAGTCTGACTTTGAGGATATTAGAAATGCATTGGTGGATGATATCAAAGTTTCATGGCAAATGGTTGCAGATAGGTTTGATGGTATGATTTCTCGACCTTATCATATGCTTAAAAATGTCTTTGTGTCAGTAGATTATGAGGATCTCATGCATGAGAGAGATGCTTTGAGATTGAAAGTGGAAGAATTGGAGACAAAATGCATGGATCTAAATGCAAGATTAGAGAAGGCATTGGATGCAAAAAGAACAAGTGAAGAGCTTGTGGCTTCTTTGTTGCAGCATAGAGATTTTCGATCTGATGAGCATGATTCTATCATTAAGGAGGTGGTTCATAAACTTCATTAGGATTTTTCTATTATGGATCATGGGATAAGTTCAAAATCATGATGTTGGTGCTGTGGCATCTAAGATATATTTGTGCACAGACATCGTTTTATATACTTCTAGATCTGTCTAGTTGTTACTTTGGATGTAGTTTTGTTTTGTTCATGACATCTTTTGATAATCCCACTAACTCTTAGAACCAATTATGCAACTCCACAAGAGGACTATGAGTATCCTAGAGGGGCTCTACTCATGGTAGCTCAGTGTGGGTTGTTAAGAGGTGCAAGGCCTCTTCAAGGCATAATTATATTCTCTATGTAGTTCTTTATCATATTTAGTTTTCATATGTTCAGTTAGCCATCTACATGCTTGTGGGTTCGAGTCATGACTATTCTAGTCATCCACCGAGCTGTGCCAGGTGTTACAGCTCGGATTCCACCACATATTTGCTATTTTATACCTTAGTATTAGTATGCATGTAGTCTTTTGGATTAGCATATGTAAAACAGTCCTTATACTTCGTATGATGTTTCACCTGAAAGTTAAGGTGCAGTTTAAAAACGTCAAGTAGTTGTATTCGAGCAGTTACTTTTTTATCAGAAATGGATTATGACTAAGTGTAATGCCCAGAACTGGCAACTAATGTTTGATTCCATTATCTTTTGCTTGTCTCTTGAGTGTTAATGTTATTCTCTTTCAAGTTGTTTAATCAATGATGGCTATGGAGATAGGAAACAGTGCAATATTTGATGATCAGCAACTCTATGTTGCTAAGTATGATGTGTGCTTTGTGTTTGAATGTAATTTCTTGAACGTTATGAAGTACTAATGACCTAAATCCATTCAGGAAGTTCTCTGTTGTATTGTGATGTTCTCTCAAGTAGAACACTGTGTCTGAATTGTTATGATATTCTAAGAGAGCATAACATTAAGGATTGCAATGTGATTTCTAATTTTCTTATTTTCTTTTTCTTTTTTTCTCTTTTGTAATATAATAAATAATTTAAATACAAGTGATTGAGTAAGAGACACATCACTCAAATAATGGCTTGAGTATATGCTAAAGACATCTATTGCTAAGGCACCTTGAGCCTATGAGGAGATGAAGGCCCAAGATCGAGTACACAAGTGCCACACATGACACCACTGGTAGTGACTGAAGGCAAGGGAAAAGCCCCTTTTGGCCCCATCCCAACCCTCTTGATACCCACCACTACAGTAGCAACACCCACTCAGAGCACCCCAGCTATGGTTGATGCCACTAACCTTATGGCCTGGGTGCAATATTTCAACAACAAGGAACTAGCTCATGCCAAGCATATGGAAATCCTGACTGTAGGGCAAAAAAAAAATGGCAGTAGCAGCAGATGCGGAGTCAAGACAGGACCCTAAGCGGCAAAAGGTGGGAGCCTCCACAGCTTCCATCCCCACAACTAGGACGCCACCCGCTAACTACGACGAATATGTCACGGAGCTACTCTCCCAAAAACTAGAGAAAGCCAAGGAGAAAAAAAGAATAGAAATGGTAGAGTTGGAAGCCGAGAAGGATTCAGTGGCAGCCTTCCAGCTGGAAAAGACCCAACAAGTGGCCATGCACCAAAAGGAAATACATGAGCTTAGGGAAGCACTCAAAACAAAGGAAGGAGATGACGAACGGTGGAAGGCAAGGCTGGCCAAGCAAGAGCAAAGCTTCATGAGAATGCAGCAAAACACTACAGATCTAGGAGAGCTATATAAGGACTACAGGATGAAATGTCAAATCTCAAGGATGCTACTACAACATTGGAAATATATAGGCAAGAATAGACCCTTAGATTGCACCAAAGAATAGAAAAATTGGGACAAGAGGCAGCCTTGGAACAGGAGAAACAACAGGGACTCAAAAGGAAAATTGAAGACCAGTAACAGAGACTCATGGTGTTGGCTCGAAGGCAAGGGGAAGGCAGTGAAGAATTGACGAAGAGAGTAGAAGAGTGGGCAACTTGCAACGAAGGGAGAATGAGAACCCTCATGCGATGTCTACCTCAGGTGGAGAAAGACAAAATACTTGCTGAGACCAGGGCAGAGGCCACCCGGACGAGCTTCCAAATGCAACAACGCGCCTTTCTGGATACCCTATTGGACGTCACCCAAGCAAACAAGGAAGAGTCCATAGAAGCCATCAAGAAGAAGTTGGGAATGGCACACATGGTCCTGAGAGTAGGCCTGCAGATGTTGCCACAACCTGGGGGAGTTGGCCCAAGCTTGGAAGAGCAACATCACTACCTCCTGTTGGCAAGCCTCCACAAGAAGTAGATGCACTTGGATTTACTAAAGAAGAGCTGCAGGAGCAAGGGCAAGAGAAGGAGGTGGATGTGAACTTTGAAATGGGGCCGTAGGAGGAAGAGCTTGTCCCACTGCCTCCTTCCCCATAGCCTGACGAGTAGCAATATGTAGATATATTAGCAGAAAGAAAGGCAGCACTAAGGGAAAGAAGAAAACAAATGGTGGATGAAACAAGAAGAAAATGGAATGCCAAAGGAGTGAGGGCACCACGTGCACCTATCCCACCATGTGAGGACGATTCCTCAGCAAGCTTCCATGTCGACCTTGTAATCTGGGAGAGGCAAGAAATGGCCAGGAGCCCCTTTGACTTTAATTTCCAATTCCCTACCACCATGCATAGAGTTTTGCCCATCAAGGTGGTGGAAAAGGTAATTAACATTGAAGTAGGCTCGGACAGAAGTGGCTGAAGGAGAGAGAGCAAAACCCCACACTATGGGGCACTAAAGATGTAAAATTTTGGCAAAATAAAGTTTTTGAAGTGCCAAGGTCGGTGCCTGGCTACGAATGCCAACCTACATGGAGAAGAAGGGTCTGCGATGGCCTTGTGCAATACTTGACCCTTCGAGCAGAATGACCCAACTTGTATGCCCTACCCTCGAATGGTGGGAGTGGATATTGACTCCACTGTCCATGGCCGCTATGATTTTCTAATAATTTATAATCCACATTGTACAACATATGAAGATGCCCTCGTCTTCACATCAGAAAATTTGTATGATACCCTAATCCACTTTGTCAATGAATTCTCTTCATGCCCTGACCCCACCTTTATTACCACTTGTAATTACCGTAGATTTCTTAGGATACTTCTTAGACAAGACCCCACTCCGCAAGAGCACGGCCTACCAGTCCTCCATTTTGATCCTAATGCTATAGATAATTGCACGATGGCTCGTCAACTAATGATGCGAGCTGCTCTACTATCTTTGTTTTGCTTAGCTATTCTGGAGGATATGAATGATAGCCGCTTCACCCGCTGCAATTATCCATTCCTCTCCACCACCACCCTTCAAGTCTTCCTAAACCTCAAGGGGTATCTCCAAAGCTGCCAATTCCTTAACAAATCTATTAAGCCCCCTTCTCTGCCTCACTCTAATGACAAAGACTAACTTCTATCATGACTATGTGACTTACAAAAAAAAAAGGAAAAGAAAAAGAAAATAAGAGAAATAAAAATACAAAGACAAAGGAAGAAAAAGTGGCAATGTTGGACTTCCCCAAAGCATCTCAAGTACCACAATCACTGCACCTAGGGATTCTCAAGTTAGGTGTGTCTGGTGGCCTCCATCGCTCGACTATTTTCCTAACCCCCTAGCCTCATTTTGATTCCCCACTTCACGCTTAGGGCACATCAAGGGCAGGATACACCTAGAAAGGTAACACTCGCCTATGGTTAGACCTGTCACCCTAAGCTGCCCATACCACACTCCCCTTATGCATCAACTGGGTCCTCAAGTGTGGGACACCACCGAGGGCTTGCCCAAGGTTACTAAACCCATCTCCCAGTTTCACAAGCATGAGCACCACGCACCACATGGTAGAGCAGACACCCCCAGAAAATATGCATTTTTTCTTTTCAGGTACAAATAAAGGCTCCAAACCCTAGCTTTGGAGGCCCCATCATCCATGCAATGTGCTCCCAGCCTCCACCACCTTAACCAGGTGATCCATTTCTTCCCAAGCCCAATTCCTCTACAGCCCCATCATCATCAACTCACACGTCTGCCTTTCTCATCAAACCTTCATTAGCTCAAAACCACAATGTCTCAGAACTAGCACCCGCCTAAGAGAGGGGCCATCTTATGTGACAACGTTCCCATGTAGGCAAACTAAGGCAGAGGCAGACTCAGGCATCCCTAGTCAAAAAGTGAATGAAGAAGCTCATTTGGAATAGCACAGAGAAGGCAACCATGGAGGGCCAAAAGATGGATCCATCTAACACCATCTTAAATTTCAAAGATGGATCTGTCCACCCGCCATCCTCTAAGCAGGAATCCATCCAATATCATATTCAATTTTAAAGATGGATCTGCCCATCCGCCTCTTCCCACACAGGGATCCGCCCAACTTTATTGTTGAGAAACATGGATCCAGAGCTACGCTAGCTATGGAGGATGCAGATTATAAATATGGAACATGGTAGAGGTGAAAGATTGTAACTCAAGTGAATTAGGTTCCAAGATGGATTAGCTTGGACTCATAAACACAATCTTGAGTGACACAGTATGAAAGTACCATTACATTGAAATGAGTGTCAAGTACATGCTTATATAGCTTTTTTGGATAGTACCACTCTTCCTCTCTGTGCTTATGGGATTTTGGATATCTCTTCTGGAGCATACAACTTTTGTCATCTGTCTTATACAAAGCCTCTTCTAGGCATACATCATTTGATTTCTCAACACCCCCCTCAAATGATGAGTCTCTACCCTTGCTGGCTTTTACCCCCCCTGCATGTAAAAATGGACCAGGAGACTAGCTCTTTGGCAGCCTAGTCAAGTTAAGGCTTGAAACTTTACATCTTGGTAGGGTTTTTACCATATCCACTATGGAACAAATTCCTTAAAACAGTTTGTCATAGTTGTTGATGGTAGCGGAAGTATCTTTTTCTTCTTCTTCATTCATGAATTGATTTTGGTGGTGGTTATTCTACATCTGCTGTGCTCTTTTCTTGTGGAAGCATTCACTGACAATATGGCCAGTTTTACCACAATAATGACATGTCATCCGATTCCTGTTGTCGGTGTTGAATCCTTGACCTCTTCCCTTAGGTCCAGTAGCTCCTCTAGTGTATAAGAGGTTTTCCCTTGAGCTGGTCTCTTTTACATCTTTGCTTTTAAATTTGCTTTCTCCATCAAGCAGTGAGTGCTCAATATCTTTGAGTGAAAGACTTGGAACATTACTTAGAGTAGACACAAGATTTTCATATGGATCCTTTTTTATGCTTGCAAGTAGTATAGCTATTGCTTCATCTTCATCAATATTCTTCTTAAGAGTTGCAAGCTGGGTTTTTAGGCTCTTGAACTTGTTAATTTGCATGGTTATAGAAGCACTATCTTTGATATCTAGTTTATAAAAATGCATGAGTAGTTTACCTTTGAGTTCTTTACTTAGGTATCAAACATTCTGTCAAGTTCCTCCCAAGCGGTTCTAGCATTTTTTATGCCAGATATATGATGTAGCACATCATCACTTAGTCCCCAGGCAATGATGCCTAGTGCCTTGTTATTCATCTTCTTCCATTCTTTGGTTTTGAACTGGTCTTCTTCAACAAACCCATATTCATCATCTTCCTTCTTGTTATCTGCATCATCTTCAAACAAGTCCCATAAGTCTTTCCGCATAAGATGGTACATGGTCTTCTCCTTCCAAGCATGGAAGCCTTCACCATTAAATTTTGCTATATGTTCCACTTCAGTCATCTTTAGTAGGAGGTCTTACCACGAGAACTCTCGGGCAGTGTCTATCCTTTTACAAGAAGATTGAGATTTACAAGGGATTTGATAATTGTGACTCTTGTGCAAGCAAATATTTTTTAACGTGGAAATTACAAAGTGTCTTGGTAGCAACAACACTTTAATGAGTATTTGAGTGCTTATGAGTATGAACTGTTATGATTGCACAAATGAATTCAAAGGCTACATGCATGAACTGGGCTTGTGCTACGCTGGTTAGAGAGATATAGTGTGAAAGGGGGTACTTAGGAAGGGTTGATTTTTTATCTTAATGTTAAGGTTTAAACTGAATAGACCAAACTCTTATTGTTTTTTTTCACGCTTTCTTCAGTGATTGAGATGCAACCCGCAGTCTCATCTTCCAAGATTGATCCCGTCAGACTGCATCGCTTTCTTCGTCTTCTAGGAATGAACGGAGAGTACTCCAAGAATAGGAAGACCAGTCTCGCCGATGAGAACAAAGTTGTGTGTGCCTGTGCCTCGCTTTTGACTGCTCCGCCCCCGTTTTCAATCAACTATTCAAGCACAAAGATGCTGGTCTCTCAGTGCAATCTCCTTAAGGTACAACGGCCTTATCAACATCACCCGATCTCCTATTACTTGATCGATACCAGGCCATGAAGATGTCCATAGCCTTCAACAAATCTGACGACTGTGAAGATGTCCAGAGCCTTCACTAATCTGCTTCGTGTGTCTACGTGCACCTTGTATATGTTGGCCTGTGGGAGTGACCTGTAGTAGCAGAGATGGATCAGACGGGAGAGAAAAAACTGATGTGCCTTTTCTTCCTTTGTCTTTGTGTTCTCCCGCTTTTTCTGTCAATGGTGGATGATCCTTCTTGTCCTATGGGAATGCCGCCAGGCAGGCCATGAATGTTACACCTGGGAAGTCAACTAGATTTGAGCTTTACACTCCAGAAACTACCTCCTTAATTCATCACTAAGGTGCTCAACAAAAAAGGAGACATCATTTGTATGGTAGGCAGCAACTACTTGGTACTAAGGAACCTACTCGCAATAATAGAACTCTCTCTCTCTCCTACACTATCAAACTGATTTTACTCCTCCTAAACTAAACTGCTATCATTACCATGAGAGCTAGAACAAGAGATAGTAGAAGTAGAAGAGGGAGAATGGGTGTGGCTAGACATAGCTCACCACGGCTTTGATACCATGTTGAGAAACACGGATCTAGAGCTATGCTAGCTATGGAGGACGCAGATTATAGATATGGAACATGGTAGAGGTGAAAGATTGTAACTCAAGTGAATTAGGTTCCAGGATGGATTAGCTTGGACTCATAAACACAATCTTGAGTGACACAAAATGAAAGTACCATTACATTGAAATGAGTGTCAAGTACATGCTTATATAGCTTTTTTGGATAGTACCACTCTTCCTCTCTATGCTTCTGGGATTTTGGACATCTCTTCTGGAGCATAAAACTTTTGTCATCTCTCTTATACAAATCCTCTTCTAGGCATACATCATTTTATTTCTCAACATTTATCTTCAATTTCAAAGGACGAACCCCCTCAATACCAGCAGTAAAAAAGGACCCGCTCCAACTACATCTTCAATTTCAAGGGTTGGTCCATCCAACACCATCCGTTGCAAGGCCTTGTATACAAACTCAAAAAAGCCATCTGGCTACACCCATCCCTCCTTCCAACCACTCCGCATCAGTGCCATGGGACTAGCACTCGTCTAGGAAGGGGGTAATGTTAACCCTCAGATGAACAAGGTGGAAAATCTAAAGTAGAAGACAAGGCTAAGAAAAAAGTGAAACGAAAGACAAAGGTGCACTAAGAAAAATATGAAAACACAAGAAGTGCAGAAAAGTCCTAAATCAAGGAGAAAAATGCACAAGAAAAAGCGCAAGCCAATACTTTTGTAAAAGAGCACAAGGCGCACCATGATTTATTTTAAGAGCACCGGGCTCGTGAAAATTGTAAAGGTAGATGGGCAGTAGGAAGGAAGCTATGAAGGTAGGAGGACAATGGACAAAAGGGCGGGTCATGTAAAAAAAGGGGATAAGGTGATAACCACCCAATTAGGGTTTTGTACATAAAGTTCAAAAAGTGAATGAGAGCTCATTCTTTGGTGTGTGGCAAAGTGGACTCTTCTTCTTCTCTCCTTCTCTTCTCTTGCTTACTTGCTTGTGAGTGCTTGAGGAAGGAAGTGAGATTGAGTGAGGGAGTGAGTGTGTGAGGATGAGGGCTCTTGGAGCTGAAGCCCTCCACCATCTCCTCTCTTCTTCTTCTCTTCTCTTCTCTTCTCTCATCTGGCACATGGCTATGGAGGATGGAGCTAGAAGGAAGAGGTTTGAGGATGCTTGAGCTTGCATCATGAATCGTAGATCTATCGGAGAGCTTGAGAGAGAAAGTAACTCAATTGAGCATCAAGTTAAGCTCACTACACTCGTAGAGAGGGATAGAGTGTCAGCTATGTGAGAGGTAGCCATTAGTGCTCTCTTGAAACACTTGAAGGAATAAGCAGTCCATAGGTCTTAGGGGTTGAGCGAGAGAGCTCCCTTTAGCGTACATGTGCATGTATGCACTATGCATGTGCGTTAGATAAAGCTAAGTGATTTATGGTAATGTCCTACATGTCCCTAGGTTAGTCTAAGGTGGGGTATATTATGTGTGTGAATCTAGGTGTGGTATATTGTGTGTATGTAATATATGAGAGAGAGAGAGAGAGAGAGAGAGAGTTTGGTAGGGGAAATGAATAAAAAGTTGCGATGTTGTTAGAGAGGCAAAGAGAGGGGAGTTCTTAAAATTTAAATTTTAGAGGTTTTGAAAGAGGTAGTAGGTTTAGGAGGCCCTTTGGAGGTTTGGGATCTACAAAATCTGCAACTAAACTAATATCTAATAGATTACTGATGTTGTGTGCTTGTTCCATGATTTTCTCAAGACATTTCCTCTCAATTAGTAACACACGATGTTGTCGAGAATAGTGTATATAATTATAACATGGGATACTTAATAATCTTAGATAATAGTCGATATGTTTGTACGATTTACTTTTTAGCAACCTTTGAGCTTGTTTTATTTTTTAAAATCTTGGAATGCATCCAATAACCCATAGAATGATGCCAGGAGGCATATTCCACGGTGGATTCCGTGAGGTTTTACGGTGGATTCCGTAAACTTAGATGACCGGGGCTCATACACAAAGAGGATTCTTTGTGCGAGAAGTTGATGGGGACGCCTGTCCTTTTTGGGCATTTCATTAATTTAGTGTGTACATGGGTGATTCCATAGCGGGTGATTCCGCAAAATGCATATTAAATTAATAAAAGTTTATGAGTTTAGAGTGCCCACTCGTAATAAATTAAGGTTAGGACTTATTTCTAACCAGTTGATTTATTTATGTAGCTGAAGACTGCTAGGTATTCACTTTTGTCGATTTAATTGTATTATTTTACTAACAATTGTGAATGCTTCAGTTGATGTGTAGAGATAGCAGCAGTGGCGGAGGAAAGCATTGGAGTCTAGCGAGTATTCGATCTATGGATTATATTTTGATAGGCGCCACGCCTATATTTTGTTATGTCTATTGAGGCATCGATTATTTATTATTATTTTTGTATGCGCCTATGCGCACGGATATGTTATTTCTATTTGGACATTGAGATTGGGCGTGCCAGACTCTATGGGCACCGTCCATTAGCTTTATTTCCTATTTTTGTAGAAAGCAAACTCAAAAGCTAAAAGCTTGTCATATTTTTGTAAATTGGGCTATTATTGAGCATGAAGATGGAAATATACATAAAATACATGCTTTGTGAAGCGCTCACACAAGGCATGGGGGGAGATTGAACCCAATTGGTCTCTTGCTTCTTGTCGTTCATGCTTTTACATTGTTTTTTGTGCAAAAAGGTAGAGTTCATTGTTCTTGGGGACCCTCCGGGATTCACTACGTGAGCATACTACGACCGATCTGCGCACCATAGAAAGACTAATGGGTTAGCAATCCACACCTTAAACGCACATGCTATTTTTAAGAACTAGACTTGGACATCCTTGAATGAATCTCTTATTGGTATGTGGAACATGTGGCAATATCATCGCTTGCATGTAGATATGCACATTGCATACATTATCAATTTAGGAAACCTTTTCGTATAATCATAATGTTCCCAAGAGGCTAAAAAGTTAAATTACCAAAGTAACACTATAAGGTTAACAATATGTAGAAGAATAGACAAGCAATGCTAATGGAACGTGTGAGCTCCAAATTATTTATTAAAAACATCATAGTATGGGGCATATTAGTGTATTTAAAAAATGTTTCACATATAATTGTAGCAACAAGATTGTACAATATAAGATGAGGAAAATATTTTCTAAACTCCAATTCAAAGAATTGGAAACAACTTACAAGTATTTTTATTGAATGTTTTTGTACCGGTCCTCAAAAATGGTTTCCACGTACATTGTTTGTGATGCTAGCTTTCTCTTTATTTGAGTAAGATGGTTACATTTGCTCACAAGTTCTTGTTTATTTCTCACTAGAGTTACCAATATAAGAGTGACACAACTTCACTCAGCTAATTAAATAATATTTCCTGTCATTGACATTTGGCATAGAGAACAACAAAGTTGTTTGCATGCAAGTTTGATTTGCCAAGTAGTGGTTGGGTGTCTAACAACAAATGCATTTAATAGATGCAAATGTTTGACATTTATAAACACAAAGTTACGTATGGCTGGTCATTGAATTCTTCAAAGACGTGATAGTATCCTTGAAACCCAACAACTCCACAATATGTGGAGTTGTTTGACCTTTTTGACAATTACATTTTTTGCTTTAGCATGATCTTTTCAAAGCAATCATAGTACAGTTCTCATATAAATCTTTTTTGATGGAGTATAAAATAAGAGGAATGGTACTGAGGAATATGTGCAAATGCTGCTTTTATTTTGCAAAATCTCCACTTCTTTAGTGAAGTGGGGCATCTTCAAGGGCCCTTCATGTTTAGGAGGGGTACACTTATGCACAATGCTTAAGAATGATCTCTTCATTCCCAAGTAATTTATCACCTTATATCGGTGTCCTATTTCCTTGCCAACAAAAAAATTGAGGATGGTGTTAAGCAATGCGCCTTCTAACTCTTGTGATGAACAAGTACATTTAGAGGGGGTGAAGCTAATTCTTAAAACAATCCATAGGGTTTTGCAATGATTTGAGAACTGTTGAGATATCGAGCTCCACTCGTGATACGCCAGGGTGACCGTTGTGCATTTATGTCACCGACGTGTCAGTTGCAGATGCGGTTGGTACACCGCCCATGAATAATAGCTACATGATAGCTATCCTTATCTATTCTAGTTCGTGGCTCAGTTAGTATGCCACCTTAGTTAGTTGACTTTGGTTTGAGACCCATATAGAGGGTTCTTCTATTTCTTTGTACTTGAGTTCTTTTGGCTTACACAACTAAGAAGAGGAAAACTGTTTTCAGCCTCCACCCTTGTGTGTCTTCCCCCATTGTGCAAGCAAGAAAGCTTCAAGCGAGACTCCTTCCTTCTCTCCCACAATCTTGACATGGTATCAGAGCCTTGTTCGTGGTAAGGAGCTCAAGAAAGCAAGCCAAGCTCGCGGTGGTCTGGTAAGAGGAGCAGTGTTGCTTTCATTTTCTGTTTTGGGAGCAGATCTCTGCAGGTAGCACAGCCGGAAAGTGCAGGAGTGCATTGTCTCAGGTTGAGACGCCCTTCGCGGTGAAGCAAGAGGGCAGTATATGCTGCGGGCGAGGGCTTTAGCCCCCGGCGACCTTATTTTTTTGATTTGAGGCCATTTCGGGGCCTGTTTTGGAGGCGGAAGTTTTCTGCACGCACTCAGGAAAAGGCCCAGTTTTATGCTGTGCAGCCACTGTTCTACAGGTCGGTGAATAGTTACTGTAAAATTGCATTGTATGCTTGTGCGCAGAGACATTGGGAGTTACAGAATCATCCCTGTTGCCTGTTGATGCAAAATCGTCACTAGGAAGTGACTGTGTGGTCAAATACCACTTTCGCTAGTTTTGCAGATTTTCCCTTGTGAGGGTGAAGCTGTGGTTTTTGCAGTGACAGAATTTTTTGCAGTCTTCTGTAATGGCATCTGATTCTCTTTCACAGATTGTCACTGAAAAGCTTGACAAGAACAACTTCCAAGCATGGAAGTTTAGAATGACGAATTTCCTTATGGGAAAAGGATATTGGGAATTTGTTGCAGGAAATGAAGAAGAACCAGTTCTTCCTGATGTTCCCAATCAACAGCAAATGCAGGCATTTAAAGCATGGCATGAGAGAGCCAGGAAAGTTATGTATTGGCTGTCTATCAGCATTTCAGACTCTATGATTGTGCATATTCAGGATGCAAGTACGCCAAAGGAGGCATGGGATACTCTGTCAAAAATGTATAGCACAAATACGCAAGCCAGGAAAATGCAGCTCAAGCAAGAGTTGCATAACGTGCAAAGAGAAAGTATGAGCATCAATGACTACCACATGAAGGTGAAGAAGATTGCAGATGCACTTGCTTCCATTGGGTCGCCCGTGGAAGATGATGATTTAGTTTCTGTGACCTTGAATGGTCTAGGAAAGGATTATGCACAGTTTCGGACATCCATTTCAGTTCGTGAAAGATTTCCTGATTTTGAGGAGTTGATTGCTCTTCTAATTTCTGAGGAACAGAGAAATGGTGGTGCATCTTCTTCAGGAGGAACTTCAAAAGAAGCTGTCTTCTACTCAAATGCTGGAAGAGGTAGAGGCAGAGGTAGAGGAGGCCGATTTGGAGGCCGTGGTAGAAATCAGAATATGCAGCAAACTCAAGAAAACCAGTCCTATGGAGGAGGACGTGGTAACTCTAGAGGCAGGGGGAGCCAAAGAGGTCGTGGTGGATGGCAAAGAGGTCAAAATGTAAACAGTAATGTTGAATGCTACTACTGTGGTAAAATGGGTCATATGGCTAAAGACTGCTATAAAAAGCAGAATGACATCATGAATGGAAAACTGCAACAAGGGAATTATGCATCTTCTAGCAGACAGGGTGATGACAGAAATGAGCATTTGTTCATGGTGCAGCACATGAACAATTCTGTGACAAGTGCAGAAGAAAGCAATGATGTATGGTATGTTGACTCAGGTGCATCAAACCACATGACAGGTCATGCAGAATGGATGGAGGATGCAAGGAAAATGGAAAAACCAGGATTTGTGGAGACTGGTGATGATACTGCACATCCGATTGTGCAGATTGGAAAAATTCCCTTGTCTATGCAGGATGGGAAAAAGAAATACCTGTCTGATGTATTTCATGTCCCGAATATCACCAAGAATCTGGTTTCTGTTGGTCAAATGGTTGAACAGGGCTTGCAGGTCAGATTTAATCCTCATGGATGCTTTGTTGAGGATATGAAAAATAAAGGTCGCTTGATAGCAAAAGGAAAGAAGAAGGGCAGAATGTTTACATTGGATGCAGACATGTCTGAATTGAGTGCAGCAATGTTTGCACATGGGACCGGTGTAGTTGCAGATATTGATATCTGGCATAAACGCATTGGTCATGTTAATGTACAGCGACTTAAATCAATGCAGGCCCAAAATATTGTTGCAGGATTGCCAAAATTCAAGGTTGCAGAAATGCATAAGGTATGTGAAGCCTGTCAGTTTGGAAAACAGGCAAGGAAACCATTTCCTAGACATGTTCAAGAGAGTGAGAAGCCATTGGAATTAATCCACTCTGATGTGTGGACTACTAAAGCTGCATCTCTTGGAGGCTGTCATTATTTTGTCACTTTTATTGATGACTATAGCAGAAAAGTTTGGGTGTATTTTATGAAAAAGAAAAGTGAAGTTTTTGGGCATTTCAAAACCCTTAAAGCTATGGCTGAAAAAGAAACAGGTCTGCAAATAAAATGCCTAAGGTCAGATGGAGGGGGAGAGTACCTCTCAAATGAGTTTGCAAAGTTCTTGCAGGAGCATGGCATAAAGCAGCAATATTCATGCAGTTATACCCCACAACAAAATGGAATTGCAGAAAGGAAAAACAGGCATATTGGAGAGGTATCTCGTGCCATGCTCAATGAAAAAGACTTGCCAGATTTTTATTGGGCTGAAGCAGTTGCTACATCAGTCTACATAATGAACAGGACTCCCACTGCAGCAATACATGGAATGACTCCAGAGGAGAGGTATACTGGTAGGAAACCAGATATTTCTCATTTGAAAATTTTTGGTTGCATTGCCTATGTACATGTGCCAGATGAGTTGAGATCCAAGTTGGATCCAAAAGCTGAAAAGTGCATCTTTATTGGTTACTCTCTGCAGCAAAAAGGGTATAGATGGTATAACCCTTCTACTCGTAAGTTTACAGTGAGCAGAGATGTTGTTTTTGATGAGATGAGTAGCTGGTATAAACCAGTAAATGTGACTGATGATGTAGATGCACAAAATGGTAATGCTGCACAGAATTCACAGCAGCAGTCACAAAATATTAGTGGACCTGGAGCGTCCTCTAGCAGTGGTTCACATTCTTCGCCATGGACAGGCAGATTGAGATCAGGAGAATCTTCTCAAAGCAATGCAGATAGTGGTATGCAGGTATCACGAAAAGGAAAAGAGAAGGTTGATCAGCCCATGGTTGATGTGAATGCAGGTCACTCTTATGTGGATGGTGAATCCAGTGGCTCAGAACAGAGCATTGATGATGAGTTGGGTATTCCTTCTATTGTTACACCTGGAGTAAGGAAGACCAGGGATGTTTTGAGAGCACCTGGGAGTGAACCCACTTTGCGCAGGTCTACCAGAGTTAGGTATCCTGTGGATAGGCTGAAATATGATGGATTTACAGCCATTCACTATGCATATATGGTCAAGGTGATACAGGAACCAGAACCCACTTCTTTTGAGCAAGCCATGGGAAAAGAAAAATGGGAGAAAGCCATGGATGAAGAAATGGATGCCTTGGAAGCAAACGCTACATGGGAATTGGTACCTTTGCCTAAAGGTAAGAATGCAATTGGCTGTAAGTGGGTTTATAAGGTGAAGCACAATGCTGATGGTTCTGTGAACAGATACAAGGCAAGATTAGTAGTCAAGGGGTATGCACAAACATATGGCATTGACTATGAAGAAACATTCAGTCCGGTTGCAAGGATGGCAACCGTAAGAGCAGTCATTGCTATGGCTGCATCAAAGGGATGGTCTTTACATCAGATGGATGTAAAGAATGCCTTCTTGCATGGTGATTTGCAAGAAGAGGTCTATATGGAGCAGCCACCAGGTTATATGCATGCTCTTCATCCTGAGTTTGTTTGCAGGTTGAAGAAAGCCTTGTATGGCTTGAAGCAAGCACCTAGAGTGGATATGTGTTCTCTTTTGGGAGTGCTGCAGTCACTTGGAGCAGCAAGAAACAGCCTACAGTTGCCTTGTCGAGCACAGAGGCTGAGTACAGGGGTGCAACAATGGCTGCATGTGAGGTAGCTTGGTTGCATAAGCTACTTTATGATATGCATCAGCCTACAGATGGGCCAGTTGTCATTTATTGTGACAACATGAGTAGTATACACTTGGCAAATAACCCTGTCTATCATGCTAGAACAAAGCACATTGAGGTGCATTATCACTATGTGCGGGAGAGGGTTTTACTAGGTCTTATTGATCTAGTTTATGTCAGCACAGAGGATCAGGTAGCTGACATATTCACGAAGGCATTGGGCGCAGAGAAGCTGCGCAAGTTCAGAGACCTACTTGGTGTGCAAGAATTGGGATTGAGCTCGAGGGGGAGTGTTGAGATATCGAGCTCCACTCGTGATACGCCAGGGTGACCGTTGTGCATTTATGTCACCGACGTGTCAGTTGCAGATGCGGTTGGTACACCGCCCATGAATAATAGCTACATGATAGCTATCCTTATCTATTCTAGTTCGTGGCTCAGTTAGTATGCCACCTTAGTTAGTTGACTTTGGTTTGAGACCCATATAGAGGGTTCTTCTATTTCTTTGTACTTGAGTTCTTTTGGCTTACACAACTAAGAAGAGGAAAACTGTTTTCAGCCTCCACCCTTGTGTGTCTTCCCCCATTGTGCAAGCAAGAAAGCTTCAAGCGAGACTCCTTCCTTCTCTCCCACAATCTTGACAAGAACAACCACTCATTTGAGGTGTTATAGAGGATTAGGTAGTAGGCTAGGCCACCAATGTGAAAGGACCTTGCATATTCCTTTGTTTCCTTATAACCACCTTAAAGAATTATGTGACAAGCAAAAAAAACTAATTCAAAATACATTTTGGCAAACAAACCTTTCACCACAAAATTCATAGCACTTTTAAAACTTACAAGGGGAGTGGCATGAAAACATTCAACAATTCTTTGTGATGAGTGCTAATTTTAAACATTTCTATCACAAAAGTTGAGTTTCTCAATTATGGTAGATCCATTGGCAAATTATTACCATAGAACATTTGACATGCAAGCCCACCACATCATGCACAATAGTGTGTTAAAGTTAGGCATGGAAGTGTCTAAGCTTGCTTTCGATACTTAGCAAAATCAAGGAGCAAAAAAAGCTTCTACATAGAACTTCGCAAAGGGAGATGCGTGTCTTGGGTCAACATCATCAAGAAACAAAATTAGTAAACAATGGGATAATTACCAAAATGGCATTGGAGTATGACAAAATTCCAAAAATGACCCTCGAATCTAACATACAAATCAAGGCTTCTAATTTGAATATAGTTGAGAAATTATGAATGTACAAGGAAATTTTGGAATTTGGAGAATACAATGGTCATTTTCGAAACTTTGTGATACTATAAGATTAGTTTGGTCATTTTTTAGAAAATATTCATTATGGGCTCCCATTAAAATTCTTTCTTTAAAAATCTGAAGTTGTAAACTTAGGTAGAATTTTCTCATTCTAACTTTCTAAAGATGTAGAAGATTGAGCCTAAAATATCACTTTCCTTCTTAGCAATTTTGTTAACAACTAAGGTGCTTAAGGTACTAGGCATGAGCTAGGCATGCACTTCAAACTTGTTCAAAGAAGGGACAATATCATCATTCATATTGCGATGTAAAGTTTTGCCATAATGTGTTAAAAACCACCAAGCTTTCTTTTTTTCAATAACCAATGTAAATGGAAATGAATTGGAGTCATCTTATATGTAATAAAAATTTTGTGTGTGTGTATGTGCACGCACGCACGCGCATACACTTAAATGGCATAAATACAATCGAGTGCTAACAAAAGGCACACATGGGTAGATTAACAATGCCCAATGCATTTTTGAAGAATTCTGCAATTGATATTAGACTTGATAAGCCAATTGGCATATTATGTCCATATGATGGGCATTAACTCAAATACAAGTACCAATGAACATTCCAATTAGTTTTGATCAAATCAAGGACATGTTTCTTAATGTTGTTTCTCAATGAGTTTGCATATTACTTGCAAAATGAACACACTAGTAAGAATTTCAACCAAAACAACAACTTAGTTTTTGAAGTAGTTTATTAATGAGATTGCACACATGCACAGACTAGCCAAGAACTATGGCTAGATGATAATCACATTAAACTTACAAGTTTTAGGGGGGGAAATGACAAATTGTTTATATACTCCCAAAATTGTTTACATTAGATCGTGGCTTATTCTCAAACCACGCTAGATGATTATTTAATCTATTAGGCCATAAAGGAGTTTCAAAAGATTCTTTAGAAACTTCAAAAGAGAACATGGCATGGTGTATGCTCTAGCCAATTTTACTTTTTCTAAGAGCACCAACTTAATCCTAGCACATAATTAGTATTATTCATGTGCTCACCTTTTGGAAGCCCTCCAAGTTCCTATATATAGTATTTGGTAGACCTTTTTGAAGTCTAAGCAAGGTCTTTTACCACCTTTTGTAAGATTGTAAGGTTTAAAAAAGGGAAAAGTCCATCTTGTTGAAATTAGTCCCAAGGATTAGTCTTTCCATGTCCAAGTAAGCAAAGTTATTACCTACATCATACAAAAGAGGAAGGTAAGAACCTTATCATCTAGTGTATACTATATGTGTCATCAAAGAGACCTAGTTTTCATCAATCACACTTATAAAGATGCTAGAAAAACTAAATCATGAGGACTTATGTCAATGTTATCGTGAAAGAACAATGCATTGCATACTCAAAACAACAAATGTATAGTTGATTATGTGATTAGATGAGAACAAAGATATTGAGTTCCCTAAACTAATATTATATGCAAAAATCAATTAATGCCAAACACATCTCAAAAAACCAAAAATGCCATCATTTATTTAAAAATTAAAGACTATGTATCTCGATGGTATATGAGAACATTTAAAAATTTGTTGAGATGTTTGCAATCACACCTAATGTAGCCTCTTTGTATGAGGCAGTTTGGGTTGAAGATATGTAGAGCTACAGGAATCCCATATGCACAGAGAGGGAAAACTGCTACCCATCTAGCAACTATAAAGCATTGTACTTGACTACCACTTTTTACACATATATGATGAATGCAATATCATGATGCTTTACCATTTCAGTTAGTGTCTTGGTCATTGTCAGTCTTATACACAAGATTGTGTTTATGAGTCCAAGCTTCCATCTTGGAACCTAATTCACTTGTGTAACACTTCAAGTCTTGTCTATGTCATCATGAGCTTAATCTTCATCTTCCATCTGCCATAGCCATGCTCTAGATCCGCATCTTTTAACAAAATTTGTTCACCATATTCACCATCCATTGATATAGAAGAATATCGTAGCCTAAAAAATATTTTAGAAGTCTTATTTATAGAATACCCTCCAACAAATCTACCAAAGTAAGAAAACTAAAATGAAAAGGTAAACATTTTATTCTTATTCTAATTCCTTAAGTTTGAGATTATGTCTTAAAAAAATGAATTAAGGCATATCTAACAAGTTTTGTCATCCATCATAATCTTGAAAATATGATTGGAGAGGCTAAATCACTATTTAAATCTACAAATTTGATAAGGAATATCTTTATATAAGAAGATCTGGTAATTATACTGTGTTGGAAATGCAAACCACACTTGCTAGAGAAAACTAGGTTCACTATCAGTGCAGTGGTGATATGTTGAGACTGGGTTTGAATCCTAGGCCAAATGGTAAAATATTTACATAATTAGATAGATGGAGGTCAACTATCACCTTAAGTTTTGGGGACTAGATGGCTAGTTCAATTATGGAAAACTTCTTGTTAAGTGTGCATTGGCGTGAGCAATATTGGGATGGGTGACCTCTCAAGAATGGGAGGTACAAGGGTCCCCACCCAATTTATAACTTGGTATCAAAGCTCAGGTTGTTAAGCTTGGGTAGCACTAGGATCTCAACCAAGGTATGGCTTGAGGGGGGTGTTGGAAATGCAATCCATACAACTTGCTAGAGAAAACTAATTCACTATCAGTGCAGTGGCGATATCTTGAGTGAAAGGTGAGAAGGATTGAGCAAGAGAACATGAAGATGAGAGCTATGGCAAATGGAACAAGAGCAAGAAAGAGAGAGACTCCAAATGTGGGAACTCCAACAGTCACAATGTGTGATTGGCCTTTCCTTTATTCAAATGTCACTGAAAGAATAAAGAATGAAGTGACTGTGATGGGTGCCCACCGCTTGTAGTGTGTAGGTATGGGTATTGTCAATGTAGTAACACACGAGCAGCTAGGTGGAGGCACCTTTACCCCCAACAACCTCCCACTTAAAGGCAAAATTGCCTCAATGAAGAGTGAGAAGAAAAAAGAAAAAAGACACTACAACATGTACATAGATACAAGAGAATGAGGAAAGACGTCATCTCATCCAACGTCCATCAACTTCCTAAGGAAGGCAAAGCGCTTTGTAGAGAGGCTTTTTGTGAGCAAGTCTACAGGATTTTGGTCAATTGAGATCTTGAAAAGGTCAATAGACTTGTCATCAACAACCCCACGAATGAAGGGATATCTCATCTTAGTGTGTTTTGTCTTTGCATGGAATACCGAATTCTTGGCTAACTAGATAGCACTCATAGAATCCGAATGCAATGTAGGGATAGCATTTGCAATACCAAGGTCATCAACCAAACGATCCAACCGAATGGCCTCCTTGCAAGCCTCACTGGCTACAACATACTCACCTCTGTAGTAGAAAGGGGCTTGCATTTTTATACCCTGGACATCCATGAAACAACACCTCTAGCAAAAGTGAACACATATCCAGAGATAGACTTCCTACTATCTGCATGTCCTACACAGTCAAAGCCAGTGTATCCCACAACTCCTATATACTGGCTACCATAACATATGCACATATTCCAATGCCTCTTGCCAAGCCATATAGCATGCCACAACACCAACTACAAAAGCAATATTTGGACAAGTGGCTATCATGGCATACATAAGATTTCCCACTATGGATGCATAGGAAATCTTGGCCATCTCGGCCCTCTGCTCATCTATCTGTGGACAATCGACATGTGATACCTTCACATGAGAAGAAAATGAACAACCAATAGGCTTTACATCTTGCATACGGAAGTGCTCAAGGACTTTATGAATGTACTCTCTCTATGATAGATAGGATGCCTATCACACATAATGTGCATACCAAGAATATGAGAGGTCTATCCCAGATCTTTCATCTCAAAGCTCTTCTTGACCTAAGCCTTAAGAGCATCTAGCTCATCATGATCTTTCCCTGCCAAAAGCATGTCATCCACATAGAGTACCAAAATCAATAAAGATCCGTCACGGGCTTTCTTTGTGTATAAGCATGGATAGCACTACGGTTGTAGCCCTGTGACTGCATAAATGCATCGAACTTATGATACCTTTTCCTCTATCTGCACACTAGTTGTTCCCTGCCAGGCTCTGCAAAGCCCTTAAGCTACTCCATGTAAATCTCATCATGCAAGTCTCCATTTAAGAAATCTGTCTTGATATCCAAGTGATACAAGTCCAAGTCAAGATGTGTAGCCAAAGCCAAGACTAAACATAGGGTGGTCATCTTAACCACAAGAGAGAAGACCTCATCAAAGTCAACACCATGCTCTTGCTAAAACCCTTTGCTAACAATCTGGTCTTGTATGCCGACCTGGGGTATCTAGGGGTATTTTTCAACTTGTACACCCACTTGCAAGGCAAACTCCTCTTGGCACTAGGCAAGGAAACCAAATCCCACGTACAATTCTTATGCAACGAGTCAATCTCAGACTGCATAGCCCTCTCCCAGGAGTGACTATCACCCCTGCGCATAGCCTCATCATAGGTGACACGCTCTCCTACATCTGTAACCAAAGACATAATTTATGGAGGGTTCATAGCGGTCATGAGGTCATCTATCTCTAGTAGAACACCTCAATGCAGGAGGTTGTGCTACATGTCCAATATCTTGTCTAACATCCCATCTAACAGTCTTTATCTAACATCTTGTCTAACATCTTGCCCATGAGGATCAGCAAATAACCATGCATATCTCAACAACTTTCTCAGGCTGCATATGCATTTTGTCCTCATGGAACACAACATCATGGCAGATCACTTTTCGCACATGCGGATCCCAAAGATGATATCCCATCTCAACTATATCTCCATAGCCAAGGAAAATGTGTTTCACACTTTTAGGATCCATATTATTGTGTTTATCCTTGGGCACATGGCAAAAGGCCTCACATCCAAAGACATGAAAATGAGCATATGAGGGAGGCTTTCCTATCCATACCTCCTCTGCAACCTAGAAGTCAATACCACTACAAGGTGACCTATTAATGAGATGCACAACAATAGAGATTGCCTCATCCCAAAAATGTTGTGGTAAGCCTACTTGGCTAAGCATGCTACAGACCCTCTCTTGGATAGTCCTGCTCATACTCTCAGCATACCATTCTAGGGAGGGGTGTAAGGGGCAGTCAACGGATGCTTAGTACCCTGCTCGTCACAAAATTGCTAAGGCACGCGAGACATACTCACCCCCGTTTATTGGTTCTTAGGCATTTTAGCCTATGCCGAGATTGATTCTCTGCTAAACCAAGCCAACGCTGAAAGATGACCAAGGCATCAGATTTTTGCTTTATGGGATAAGCTCAATCCTTACGTGAATAATCATTAATAAATGTGACAAAGTACTTCGCACCCCCTAATGACTAACAAGGCATGGGTCCACATACATCTGAATATACAAGAGATAAAGACTCACCCATGCGTGGAATACTAGACTTTTTATGTAAATTCCTAATCTGCCCGACATATAAACAATGATCACACGACTCAAAATGTGAGTAGTGAAAAGGAAGAAGATACTACAAAGTACTAAGCATTTTCATTCCCTTAAGTGATATATGCCTAAGACGAGCATGCCAGAGAGATACATGTGGGATAGAACCCACTGACAAAACATGGTCAATAGTACTAGATACAACTAAGGGGTAGAGGCTGCCAGACTTGGCACCTCTTTTGCAAGAACAAGCCTACCACTATACAGAATCACCAAAGCATATATGATAATTTGCATCATCAAGATTCCTAGCAGACATAAGGCTTTTAGTCAATATGGATACATGATGTACATTATGTAGAATAAAAGTGGTACTAGAGGGAAACTGTAGGGTGACATCACCAATGCCAACAATAGCAAGAGACCGATCATCACCTAAGTTCACAGTAGCAGATACGCTACAATAGGTATGAAACCACTCACGATAGGGGGTCACATGAAAAGACACACCCGAATCTAAGAGCCAACATTGTGCATGAATAGATTGAGCCTTGATTAGCTGAGAGGCATTACATGAAGAGGCTACTAAGATGTAGTCACCATCGGACTCCTCAAGCTGCATGACATTTATCTCCTCAATATTTATGTTGGACTTTGCAAGTATAATGCTGCGATCATTGGATTTCTCCTGCACTTTTTCCTTTCCATTTTCTTTTCCCTTGTCATCATGCATCTTATGGCAATGCAGCTGTATGTGTCTTGCTTTCCCACAATAATGGCATGTAAGATTAGTCCAGCCTTACGTCCCAACGGGACTTGCTACATCCATGTGACTTAGACCGGGACTTCTAAGATTCCTTCCATGATGATCATTATATTTCTTGCTACTTTTGCCACCTCTAACGGATAAAGCATGTGAACTGCAAGAAGCATCATTGTTTTTCCTGTGAATTTCTTCAGTCAAAAGAGCACTCTCTATATCTTGCAATTTTAGTCCATCAAGTTTATTGGTACAAATTGTAGTACGAAATACATCCCAAGACTTAGGTAAAGTGCCAAGAAAAAACAAAGGATGTAGATTATACTAAAACTCAATACCCTATTGCAGCAAATTCTTCATGATAGAATGAAATTGGCTAAAGTGAGCAGACCATGGGGTCCCCTTCTTCATGAGGAGATCCATCGACTATTCAAGCCAATACAACTATGAAGCAAGGCTCTACTTTACATAAAGTTCCTTAATCTTTTCCCATAGATTCCATGCACTCTAATCTTCATCTTCAACAACATTATTATGGACCTCTTCAGAGAGTGATAAAATGATAGTGGATTATTATGGACCTCTTCAGAGAGTGATAAAATGATAGTGGACTTGCATAGTGCATCTAGATCAGCCCAATCATCATCATCCATATTCTCAAGTTTAATACCTTTGTTTCTTAGTGGCTTAATCTGCAATTTCTATACAAAAATTGCCATATTTGAGATTTTCAATAGTTATAATTGGTGCCATCCAACTTGGCAATGATAAACAAAGCCATACCTGTGAGATGGCTAGCCATAATGAGTAAAAAAATAGAGACAGACTATGTAGAAAATAGTATGTTTTACTTAGCAGTAAACAGGTCAAAACCGTTGCCAAAACAAGTTGAAAATAAGAGAAACTACTAGAATGACCAGCTATCCACTAAATAGTACCAAATCTACATCAAATGGACATGATTAAGCTCAATAATACATCATAGTCTGCATAAAATGGCTTGCTGTAATAAATGGCAGCAGTAAATGAGAGTAAACAGTGAGCTAATAGAGATCCAATGACAACAGTAACTACCAAGTCCAATCCTACATCAAGCGGGCATAACAGAGTCACTATGACAGCCAATGAACATGAGCCAAACACCCAAATGTGTCAAGAGAGTCCGTTAGTACAACCAATACATCCCCTAAGTAATAAGCAAGATGTACACACCATTGGTAAAACTTGACAAAGGTCAGTGTATGCTCAATGAATACAGATCAAATCAGCTCATAAGCATCCAAGAGTAGACATAGAAGCATCTACCAAGCAAATATCATAGTCAAGGATGTGTAAGAGATCCTAGTCTCAAATCTCAAGTAATAGCTCAAATGCATAACCTGCAAGCTCTGGGTAAATCCAAGACCATCAGCATAAAGCTCCCACTGGCACAACATTCGATGGAAAATAAGCAACCAAGCTCAAAGATAGCATGTAAATGCATAAGACGTCTCATAGCCAAGACCGTACATCATGAGAGCACCAAGAGCATGTAAGCAGTCAAGCATATGATAGCATCCAAGTACATCATGTACAAACCCAAGTCAATCTCTGACAAGCCAAGAAACATCCAAAAGAGGTTCCAAAGTATCCAAATACAAGCCCAATTGAAGCTCCAAGTGGCAAAGAAGCTCAAACAATGTACGTAGCATGCATCACTGACATATGCTTCAAAGCATGTACCAATTGGTCATGCATAGACCATAGGTATAACCTCTATCACAAAGCATGCCAGTGTAGACCAATGTCAAGTAAGTGCCAATAAATATGGAGCTCAAACAAGGCTCAAAATACATTCCGAAACCATCCAAGTCATTTGCCAACCTCCATTTGCATCCAAATAGTCATAACAAGCATCTAGGTTGGATTGAAGTATATCAAACCCACATATCAATTCCAAGCTCAAGCCTTCAATGCCATGGTTGAAGCATGCTCCTATGCCTCAAATGAGACCTTTGTGTAGTGCCAATGGCCTGAAGAGGTGTTGGAGATGAAGGCCATGTTTTTGACACAGGCTAAGAAAATAGGGCAACCTGCTAAAATCACATTTTTGATGTTGCTGTTGCACACTACTTGATGGTTAGGGAGCTTCTATGGCTCCCAAAGAAGCTTCCCAAGAGGCCTCAATAGGCATAGAAGAGAAGAGCTCAATTCCAAATCTTCATGGGGGGCTGAGCCATGGCTACCCTGTTCTTCAAACCCTATGGATTCAAATAAAGAGTGGAATGAGAGCTCCAACACTTGTAGATGAATGCCCTAAGGTTTCCCAAGAAGGCCCAATGATTGCTCGAGAAGGATGAGAGTGACCAAAAGCTCAAAAGGTGTGGCTATGTCTGCCAAGAGTGAAGACAAGAGTGCAGGTATTTGAATGAATGCTAAAGGAGTTCCTGACCACATTCAACACCTTGAAGAGCCAAGCTTTGATACCATTTGAAAGGTGAGAAGGATCGAGCAAGAGAGCATGGAGATGAGAGCTATGGCGGACAGAGCAAGAGCAAGAAAGAGAGAGACTCCAAATGTGAAAACTCCAATAGTCACAATATGTGACCGGTCTTCCCTTTATTCAAATATCACTGAAAGCTAAAGGAGTTCCTGACCACATTCAACACCTCGAAGAGCCAAGCTCTGATACCATTTGAAAGGTGAGAAGGATCGAGCAGGAGAGCACGGAGATGAGAGCTATGGTGGATAGAGCAAGAGCAAGAAAGAGAGAAACTTCAAATGTGAAAACTCCAATAGTCACAATATGTGACCGATCTTCCCTTTATTCAAATATCACTGAAAGAATAAAGAATGAAGTGACAGTGATGGGCACCCACTGCCTATAGTGTGCAAGTGCAGGTACTGTCAGTGTAGTAATACACGGGCGGCTAGGCGGAGGCGCCTTTACCCCCAACATTGAGACTAGGTTTGAATGCTAGGCCAAATATGGATGAATATTTCCATAATTAGATAGACCAGAGGTCATCCATCACCTTAAGGTTTTGGAGGCTAGATGGCTAGTTCAATTATGGGAAACTTCTAGTTAAGTGTGCATTGGCGTGAGCAATATTGGGATGGGTGACCTCTCGGGAAAGGGAGGTACAAGGGTCCCCACCTAGTTTCTAGCTTACTCTACATTACTTATACTATCTGTGGAGTATTTTGTAAAATTCATCCACCATATTATGTACCTTTAATTAGATTGACATAACTTTGTGGCATTGAATAGCATACTATTGTTTTAGTAGGTGCCTTTAGTATTGGACTTACATATATAAGTTGTGGAAAGTGCTAGGTATTCTATTTGCAAGGAGCTTGCAAGACATTAAAAAACCTTAGCATTCCAACATGTATATCTTAGTTTTACTTGAATCAATGTGTATTAAGTCATCACAACA
The DNA here is from genome assembly GCF_053477565.2 of Lygodium microphyllum. Lineage (NCBI taxonomy): Eukaryota > Viridiplantae > Streptophyta > Polypodiopsida > Schizaeales > Lygodiaceae > Lygodium > Lygodium microphyllum. The sequence goes on along the minus strand of NC_141161.1, from coordinate 11,299,456 downwards.
AGCAAGGGAGGGTGTCTATTACTAACTAAGGATTCACTAGTCCAAGTAGACCATTGTAGTATGCTTTGTGTAAACTAATATGAGCCTACTAAGTCAATGTACAATTGAATCATGAGGGGGTTAAACATTGTTAGCAATAAATAGTTGTGAGAGGTGAATAGCCTTACAAAGGAAAGCACAAGGAGGACCACACCATTGCATTACAAAGTATGTTATGCAAATAGAAAAAGGCTTGAGTAATAAACTAAAACAAAACCCATATTTTCATGCCATAAAGCCAAGTTCTTTTATGCATCTAAGAGTGCATGTACTCAAAAAAGTGACATACTACTTACTATGCAAGAATGGCATCAGATATTTGATAATAGATTAGTAAGAATAGAAAGTGATTTACTAATCCCAAAGGCACCTCCTAATACCAAAGGCACCTCCTAATACCGAGTTATTTATTACTCGTACCAATGCAAGAATGATGAGTCACTAATAAAATTTGATCTTATGTTCCTATTATGAAATTGATGAGCATATGTAATAGTGTGCCCACAATAATATAGGTACTACTATTAGCATATCACAACACAGTCACTGAACGCCCATAAGCTAACCTAATAGCAAGCCCGATCAGATCAATGATACTTTCGATGTTATCGTGTCATCCCACTCCATGAAGCCTTGATAAGAAACCATGTTCGCTAACCTTAGGAAGTCTACAACAACAAGCATACATAGACTTTAAACTCATCATTAGGTATTCTCATCTTTGATGCACAGGTATAGCTACAATGCATGCAATTTCTTTTGATCCTAATGATTTGTTTCATGACAATCACATGCATACTATCTAACCACTATTATCATTGTCTCACCTCACCAGTTATATCCATGTTATTCTTGTTCAGTTTCTAAGGGCCAATTAATTTGATAAATATGAACCCAATAGGTCCAAAGATATGTTACAAGCGTGCTTGTTGGTTGTGACTGCGACTATAATAAGTACTAGAAGATTTAAATGGTTATATAAATGGAACAGTGAGACAATAGTGTGCCATTGGCAATTACATTAGCCCCAAGCATTGAGATAAGTGCTTGGAATTCCATGCTTAGAGCTAGGTGGTGAAAAAGGCCAAGCACATTGTTGCTTGATCACCTTAGTTGGAGGATCTTAGAGGGGCATTGAGCAAGTAAATCCCTTAGCAACAGTGTGAAACTTAGAGGGGCATTGAGCAAGTAAATCCCTTAGCAACAATGTGAAACTTAGAGGGGCATTGAGCAAGTAAATCCCTTAGCAACCTATGAAAGGAATATGAAACTTTACCACACTTGGTTCAAAGAGAATGGGAAACGAGAGGGATGCACCGCTCAACCTCTTTGTCCATAGGGCATAGTCCCATTCCGGTCCCCTAAAACGACATGAATCGGGTTCTAACTTAACAATACCTAAAGTCATCCGATGATAAATACTTTTGAGAAGCCTCCAAGTTCTCTGGGACCACCCAGCCGTAGGACTGATCTGTCGGGGATTCCATCCACCCGCTTCCCTTGATAGCTTTAGTTTTCTAATTAGATCCTACCACATTTATGTGTGACATTTAAAATCAGCTTCATTAATTAAGCCTTTAAGGATACAGAGTTCATTCACGTAATTTACAACACATACGAAAAAACAAAACAAGTAGTCTTTTAATCAAACAAGTTCCTTAACTTATCTTTAAATTAATCTTTGTCTCGTGCCCAGACAGGAGAATTATGTACCCCTTCTGTCCAACAGAAGTACCTGGTCCAAATCACATGGCACCGAAATTTCCATCATTTATCTAGAATAGGATCTTCCAACGTCCCAGACATTGGGCTCACAAGGATCTCCAACTCCATTCTGGAAATGCAAGGGGTGTCCAAAGCTCCACCTGACCCACAAGTAGTCTAGGAGTGAGATGCCATTTCCGTGGTTGGCCTTTTCACCACTCGACCATCGGCCTGTGAATCAAACAGTGCCCTCTCGGGATAATCCGTGGTGCAATCTTGGAGATGATCCACGCATGCAAAATATCATTCCTTAATTAATCCAATTAAAATACAGGCACAATCAAAGCAATCAGCCCTAATACATGACGTAAGTCCTATCATTCCAATGTAATTTAATCAATCTAGCAATAGCATTTATGCCTCTTCTTTGAGTGAAGATTATCTTTTAGCATTTTCCTACTATGCAACATTTTATCTTGACTTTATCTTCCTTTCTCCTAAGGCAAGGAGTTGCATGTCATTGATGTAAAGTTCACATAATCTCTCCCATGTATGTATCGTCTATATGCATTTGTGAACCTTAAACAATATTATCCTCAATAAAGATTAATCAAAGACTCATTGATGCTCAATACTTTAGTATCACATATGTTGCTTATGCTATGCATGGATTCATCATATAGCAATTAGGTGCAATTTAACTCCCTTTGATACAAGCACTTCACAAACTTCATCTTTGAATATTTGAGATGTAATTTATCCTTTTCACTGACCTATTCTAGCACCACAAGGTACGGAGCCTAATGTATCTCTTGCGAGCATTAAAACAAGCATCTATCAATTTGAAAATACATTACTTACGATCGGTACCGCAATTGGATTAATAGTGATGCCTTCGCTCGAAGCTTCGTTGCTAGTTGTAGGATTGTCATCCGCATGCGACATTCTTTGCTTGGAGGCCATCGTCCGCAAGTAGACTCAAGAGATTAAGAAGGTGGAATAGATTCGAGATGGGAGAGCGTAAGAGAATATGGTTAAATCGAGGATCGAGATAGAGGGAAACTGTGTAGCCTCTCGCGGTAACTCTTCTCTCTCTCTCTCTCTCTCTCTCTCTCTCTCTCTCTCTCTCTCTCTCTCTCTCTCTCAATCTCTTGGAGGGGTATCCTCTCTCTCTCCCTCTCTCTTGCAGCTTTTCGGGGTCTCCTTATGCTCCCTTGTGCCTCCCCATGACTCATATTTATAATGAATTAGAGAGGAGGGGATAAGGCTGAGAACAAGAGTGGAGGGGCTCTTAGAAGACTTGGTGATATGATGCTCAGATCATAAATCTGATGGTTGCATTGACTCCAAAAGGGGGGTAAAACCTCAAGTCACTTGCTTGGAAAGCTTTCAGATCACTCCTTCTTTCTCTCCCTGTTCAAAGTGCTATCTATTGCCTGTAGACTGCAATCGTGGCGCACGCGATTTCGCTAGTCACTTTTCTTTTTTTTCCTTTTATAAAATCTCCAAAACTAACTAAAACATTAATTTTCTTTTCTTTTAAATGACTTTTAGTTCTATATTTTTAGGATAATATCTAAAATATACTAGTCTTTTTTGCCCAAAAATCTAATATTTTTGGACCATCCAAACTATACACATTAATACTAGTGATTAATGTGGCTCACAAGTCTTGTTCACGTTGTAACTTCCGTGAAGGGTGGCTACGGTCCTTATCAATATGAGAAAAGTGTCGAATTTACGACACTTGATTTTTTAAATATATTTTTAATTGAATAAAAATTATTAAATATTAATATTAGTTAGGTTTTACCTTAGTTAGTCTTTAGTTAGTAATCTCACTAACTTATTAATTGACTAACTAACTTTCAAACTAACCAACTAACTTTTATTGCGTGGAAATATTACACACATCTAGTTTGTATATAGGTTTGGAGGCTTCCATGGTTGGTGGATACTTCTTTGACTTATTTTGTTAGCCATTTCTTATTGATCACATTGGGTATTGAGTATCAGGATGTGTTGTTAGAAATACATATGCTTCCTCACAAAATGCTATTGGGTTCCTTTCATGCAGCACTCATAGTGAGTCCTCTCAACTCTTGTCCATGTGACCCTCTCAACTCTCGTACCACTTGTAGCCTATGTGAAGGAAACCCTACTTGACACCCCATATATAGTGTGATACTCATTGTTCACTCACTCTTGCTTGATGCTTAACTCTTGGCTCCAACTTCTTTTGAGTGTTCTTGGTGGCTCGCTTTGGGATAACTCTTGTGTTATTTTTTTCATTGTTGAGTTGTTTTCCATTTGTCCTCGGTGAACCTTTTTATGCATCATATTACCTTGTTACAACTAAGCGCATGATCTTGTGATGTTGTAAACACATGCACTCTCTCTTTTTCTCTCCCATCCCAATCTCTCTTGAGCCTACCACAACTAAGTTCTCCTAACCCTATCTCTCCATCTTATGACTTTAGTAAAGGGGCATCTCTTTTTCTATTGCTCTTTTAGCTTACTTAACTACTAATTCCCATGTTTTGAAAGTGTTTCTTCTCCTTAAAATATCAAATTCATCCTTTCTAGATTTATTTTCTAGAGATATCCTGGTTGCTATGACTATATCATCAATGAAGACATTCTATCCTCTCTTTCCTAGTGAAAAATCTCTATAAGCCAACAAAATCCTTATCAGATAGCCCAAAATCCTCTTCATTTCAAAAGGATCTTTCCACTTATAGGTGTGATTATTCCAAAAATACAACCATCTGCTAAGACCATTACTGGACATCAAGTGGCTAAATCCATTTGCAAGTGAGAATGATAGGTCAAATGCTCTTGCTAATAATCAAATATTTGGAAACAACTTGAGGAAACTCCTCATCTATCTATGAGTCTTACCCATTTTTAAGATTCCACCTCCTTCCTCCAAACATTAGCTATGGTCTTTGCTTTTGTCATCTACTCCTTATACATCATTCTAACCTACCACAATATAATCCGTTCTAATTCCCCTTTTTAATGGTGCATCAACAATTCACTTTTGCACAAGTTAAATCAATGGATGACCTTGTTTTAGCCTCTTGAATCTAATGTAATCATGTTATTGCATGCAAAATGATTGCACCAAAGTCCTTGAATAATAGAAGTGAAAAGCATTAGTGGAACACACGCTATGTTGAATACAAATGTAAGTGGTGATAAACTTGCAATTCCATTGAGTGTACATACAAGACCATGCTAGAACATGTTGATTGTCATAACTTATAGGTGTGGACTCATTTTGTTTACTATTTGCAAAGTGATTTGTTTTAAGAAGAAAATACACTCAAAAACCAAATGCTCTCGTCTTTACACACACACACACACACACTCTCTCTCTCTCTCTCTCTCTCTCTCTCTCTCTCTCTCTCTCTCTCTCTCTCTCTCTCTCTCTCTCTCTCTCTCTCTCTCTCTCTCTCTCTCTCTCTCTCTCTCTCTCTCTCTCTCTCTCTCTCTCTCTCTCTCAAAATGAAGATATTTACAACATGAATTCATTAAAGTGCTATTATGTTATTGTGTGGAAGCATGAGAAAAAGTCAAGTCACATTAGCTTTTATCATCTCTTAAAGCAGTGTATTTTGATCCTATGGAAGTAGTGGTATGAATAGTTTTCGAGTTATTTTTCTCAACATATTAGATCTTTTGGCAATATCAAAGAGGATTGTACTTCTCAACATATTAGATCTTTGATAGTGAGGTAGAATTTCATTTTGTAGAGCAAGGAAATTAACACTTGCCCTTTCACTATCAAAGAGCTACAACTACACAAAGCCTAAGTTATGTATCCCTAATTGTCAATTGTCTATGGGCACAATACACTTTTCTCCAAACATTTCCTCTCAATTAGGTACAATGATGTTTTTAAGAATAGTGTATGTGAAAATAGACAAGAGAGAAGAGAGGTAAAGAGACCAAGAGCTCACATGCAAAAGCAATGGAGACTTGAGCACACACAAAGACAGGGTTGAAATCTTCTTCTTCTTCCACAAAAAGGAACTAAGTCTATAACATGATAAAAGACTAATATGAAAGTACCACACACATGTAATAGTCCAGCTATAGAATCACTGGTGTGTCCTCATATTGGTCACCTATTATTCCAGTGAATAATATCGTGCCACATCACCAAGGCATATAGTGGATGCTAGCTCATGTAGAGCTTGACATTTCAACACTCCCGCTCAAGCTCAACATGAGCTCGTGAACTCCAAGCATAGTCCTAAAACATTGAAGCTTCTCATCTCCTAAGGCCTTAGTGATGATCAACAGCTTGATCCTCCATGCTAACATAAACCAAGTCAATATCACTTGCTAGAACCCACTCTTGAATGAAATGGTAATGGATCTCTATGTGTTTGGTCCATGCATGATACACTAGGTTCCTAGCCAATTGAATGCTACTAAGGTTATCATAGTAGATAATGACCTTCTTGTCCACTTACATCCCCAAATCACCAAAAGTAGCTTGCGTAACCAAGCCACCTCGCATATTGCAATTGCAACATCTCTGTACTCTACCTTTGTACTAGACAAGGTAACTATCAATTATTTCTTGCTACTCCAAGTAACAGTAGCACTTCCAAAGGAAAACATAAAACCACTGGTAGATCTCCTGTCTGAAATGCTACCAATCCAATCTGCATCTATGTAACCATGCAAATCTAGTGGTACACCTGCAGAGTAGAATAAGGCATAGTCCAATGTGGACTTAACATGACACAATATGCACCACACTGCATCCAAATGTGGCTTCCATGGAAGCTGTATAAACTGACTCTCCAAAGCAACTGTGTAGTTTAGGTTTGGCCTAGAGATCATCAAATAGATAAGGTTGCTCACAATCTTTTGTACATAGTGACATCCTCAATCAAATCACCCTTATGTGCATTAAGCTTATCATTAATATCCAAAGGTATAGAGATAGGCTTGCAATTAGCCATACCATATTTCTTCAACATATCTAATACATACTGTCTCTATGACAACCATATACCCTCTAAAGTCCTAATTATCTCTATCCTCAAAAAATAGCATAGCTCTTATAAATCCTTCCTCTCAAATTCATCCTTGAGAAGACCCTTCACATTGTCAATCTCTATCTTTGGATCACCAACAATGATCAAATCATCCACATATATAGTAATGACCACAATACCTGTATCATTCTCACATATATAGAGTGAGTGATCAATATGTGCTCTGCAAAATGCAATGCTCACAATATATTCTGTAATCCTGTTATTCCATGCCCTAGGTGCTTACTTCAATCCATACAAGGCCTTATGAAGCATGCATACATTATCTGGATGATCCTCACTCACATAACTAGGTGGCTAATCAACATAAACTTCCTCTTGCAACTTCCCCTACAAGAAGGCATTCTTAACATCCATTTGATGCGTGATCCAACCTTTTGATATAGCCACTACTATGATAGCCCTTATAGTGGCCATTTTAGCCACTAGAGCAAAGGTCTCCTCATAATTAGTAGTATGAATCATATCCTTTGGCAACTAGGCATACCTTATAGTGCTCAATAGACCCATTTGACCTTATAAACTCGATTATAGCCAATAGCTTTCTTTCCTTTAGGAGGTAAGGCACTAACTCTCATGTGTCATTATCCATAAGTGCAGTAGTTTCTTCATCCATAGCATGATCCCAATACTCATTACCCACTGCATCCTCAAAACCCATATCTTACACAACCTTAGCCATGCATAGTGATGAGCTACATAGCTATCATATGTCAATCGTTGTATTGGCTTTCTCACTCTACTTGACATGTGTGGATCTGGATCACTACAAGGTGCTTTAACATCCTCTTATGCCTTCCACACACTAGGTGTTTTAATAAAAAAAATCCCAAACTCCTTATCCAAGCTTGCTCAAAGCCATCTGAATCAACATCAATGTGAGAGAAACCTGATGATGCATGTATCACAATAGGTGAGTCCCCAACTTTCTATTTACCTTTTCTTGATATCTATTATGTACTTGGTGAGTAACTTATGACCTCAACCTGCCACTCCAAGGTCTATCAACAAAACCATGACTAGGAGACTCTTGTGGTCCCCTCAACGACTATGTGACCACTAACCTATTTTCTATACAACCACTTTCATGCTCATCAACCCCAACTATATTCTATAAATAACTATACTAACTACTCATTTCATAAAAAACAACATCCCTACTAATTTGCAACTCACGTGTAATAGGGTTATAACATTTACATCCCTTCTACTCAATAGAATATTCAACAAATACATATTTTTTTGCTTTGGGGTCCAATTTAAAGTGCAACTCATCTCAGGAATATGCAATAAGATCCCAATGCTTTTAGATGAGACATATTTGGCTTTCTACCTATAAACTTCTCTTCAGGTGTCATACCATGTACAATAGTAGTGGGTATCCTGTTCATAATGTATACGGAAATAGAAATTGTGTCGGGACCTAAAACAATCCAAAAATTGGCTCTATGGCACTAGCCGGGCCTCTACTGCTCACCTCAAACCACCCCACACAACCTCACGGCCAGGATCATCTAAGGGGTATACTACCCTAACCTTGAATACATAACTTTACGTTTGTAAGGTTTGTAGTCCAACGGATATCTTTCTATACACTCCTTAGAGGTAGTCCCTACACATATTGGTGCTATACACCACTTAAACACACACAAAGGGAGCACCCCTCGGTTGATTACCGTGGCTCCACTACGGCTCTCCTACACCTTATGGATTAGCCCCAAGATGTGTCATGAATACATAGAATACATTCGAAACAAGCTCTGCTCTTTTGATTGAATCGATCCAAGAGATAATAGATAGACCTCACTAAATATTCCCCAAGGAACCAAATCTCTAACCCTATAACTTAGGGTACCTCGCACTCTCAACATAGGTCATCACTCATACAAACAAGTGCTATGCATCTAGGATGATACCATATGGTGCATGCAATGGAGTTTTGTATGACTACCATGCTCAAACAAGCTTATTCATTAACAATCAGCATTGTAAAAGTGTGAAAATAATTTTTTTCATAAACTTTCCAACTCCCAAATCAAATAGCTGCTTTATAACGTCAAACCTTGCGGGGATTAAATGGGGATTCAAATGGACTCTGATTGATGAACTGAGACTTGTATTGGGTTCTTGGCATCAAACTCCATCAAGAAAAACTCCAGCTCATTGATCCGCAACCGTTTCATTTTGCATGAAAAATTGGCCTTTTATGGCCTCCTAGGTTCTTTTTTGCTTCAAAACAGAATCTAAAAATCCACTCTCAAATTGCTTCAATCCTATAGTAATGAGGCAAGTTTCTTTCTAATTCCACCTCTACAATATGCCTATTTTTCTTCTCAACAACTCCGTTTTGCTACAGAGTATATCTGCATGTGTACTGCCTCTGTATACCATTTTTCTACTAGAATTTTGAAAACTCATTGGAGAGATATTTTCCCCCTCCATCTGACCTTAGGCGTTTAATATACAACCCTGTCTCCTTCTCAACCAAAGCCTTAAAGCTTTTAAAGTGAGTGAGCACCTCACTTTTCTCACACATGAAGTAAACCAATACTTTGCGAGTATGATCATCAATGAAGGAAACATAATACCTACAACCAATCAAAGTTGTAATATTTTAGGGCCCCACACATCAGAATATATCAATTCAAGTGACTTCTTGCATAGATGCTTTTCATGTGGAAATGCATACCTTGCTTAGTTTCCAAATTGACATGTTCTATATACTTTATGCATCCCATCAACTCTAAACTTGGGAAAGCCATCCATAATCTGTTTTGATTGCATGTCTTTTAATGGCTACACATTTACATGACCAATCCTCTTATGCCAAATTTCAATATCAACCACAACACCTAAACCTTGTGCAAACATGGCAACATTTATTCCAGGTATACTTACATTAAAAGTAAACAATCTACTAGCACATTTCTATTTTGCAATCAACTTGCAATCATTTTTTAGATCTTCTATATAATGATCATCATATATGAACTAAACCTGCAATCCTTGTTCTACCATTTGACTAATAGAAACCAAGTTTTTTGTAATATTTGGTACATGCAGTACATCAACCAAGTACTTAGTTTTGCTATCCTACAAACTCAAAGGAACATTTCCAACATAAGTAATGGCGTGAGTTGTATCATCCCCTATCTCCACATAGCCTGAAGACTCTAGAGTGCATATCTCTCTAAACCACTCTCCATGAGAGGTCGTGTGGCTAGAGACATCTGACTCTACATACCATACATCATTCTTTGATGAAGCATAAGCAATCATAGTATCCATAAAGTGTTGCATAACAAACAATTGTTCACTTCTATCATCGTTATTTTTGCTCTCGATGCATAATTACCTTACTACTTTTTTCCATTTCTAATTTTAGCTTTCTTTGTGAAGCAATTTTCAAAAATGTGGCCTTTCTAACCACAATGCCAGTACTCTCTATTGTCACCAAAATGTTTTGCCTATTAGATTCTGCAACTTGCTTTCTTTGGCTTCCCCTTCCTCAATATTGTCCTTTATTTTGTTGTACATCATAACATTGACCATGACCACCACCTTGGCCTCTACAACAACCTCTACCTCTATTAGTAGAGTAAAACACCTGTTCAGACTTGTGTTTACTTTGAGAAGAAGAGGAATCCAAGCTAAGGTTCTTCTCCTCAACTATCAATATAGAAATCAAGTCTACAAAATCAATGATATTATCTCTTGTATTCATAAATGACTTGAAGCTCTTATATTCATCTCCAAGTCCATCTAAGCATGTATGCACAACATGATCATCATCGACTACCACATTAATAGATCCAAGAGCTTCCATAATACTCTTGATCTTCAAGATATAATCATTACTAGACAGGTTCCCTCTTTTCACTTGGTTCAACTAACTTAATCCATAGCCTTCTAGCCTTTGTATTTATTTAGAATAGCCTTGCCAAAATTTTCCATGCAATTAGCAAGAGTTTCAGATTCCTGCAAATAGCCCATCGTGCTATTTGTGACACTAACAGTCAACCAATACATGACTTTACTCTATATATGCTCCCAATATTTCTTAGCCTTTAACTATTCTACAATAGCATTTTGTGCAGGAACTTCATGTGCTATTGCCACGTCTCCATCAATGTAATTCCAAACACCTTTGCTCTTCAAGATATTTGTCATCCTAAACTTCCATGTAGGATAATTATTATTATCAAGCTTCTCACTTAGAATTTGGTTGAAGTTGTTTGACATTTTGACAAAATAGAAAACCTTGCAAAAACTTGCAATTTGCAAGCAAGCTGATACTAGGTGCGCCACAACTAAACACACAGCCTTTTTCATTGACTGTATAATAATAACTGCAATTTGCAATCTATATGCAAATGCCTTTTGTGTTTGTAACCCAAAAAATACATGAAACTTTATAGATTCAAAATCTGTAACATGTGCACTTGTAAATGGTGGACAAAGCGAAAGCTATAGCATACCCAAAAACTGTTGTGGAGACCATTTGTAGGTCCAAATGGAGAAATGACATCAGATGCCAAAATCATTGTGGAAGAGCCCTTAAGGATGTATTTGCAATACATACACTATTCTTCCTGCTCACAAAGTGTCAAAGTAATCAGAGAGTGCAGACTTGCCAACCTCAAGAGCCTCTTATTGCAGCTATAACCTAAGGCAAATCGAGCCAAATGAAGAGCTTCTCACCCATTGCTTGCTTGCTTGCTTTCATGCTCCAACACTTTCACTTGAGCCTTCAAATTTGAGCTTTGTATAGCTGTGGGACGGCTTTGGTACCATGAAAACAGACAATAGGGAAGAGAGGTGAAGAGAGTAAGAGTACACACAAAAAAGCGATGGAGACTTGAGCACACATAGAGATAGGGCTGAAATCTTCTTATTCTTCTTTCTTCTTCTTCCACACAAAGGAACTAAGTCTACAACATGATAAGGACTAATATGAAAGTGCCATAATGTATGTACACATGGTCACTAAGTGTGAACGCATTGGAAAAGAAGAGGTAGCACAATGAATGTACCATAACCAAGGATGGACTACATGGGTGTAGTCCAATTATAGAATAACTGGCATATTCTCATATCGGTCACCTAACATGCCAGTGAATAATATCATGCCATATCACCAAGGTACGTAGTGGATGCTAGGTCATGTAGAGCTCGACATCTCAAGAATATATATTTCAACTTGAATTGCATGAAACTTCTAGATAATAGTTGACATTTTCTTTTTTGGTGCTATTGCTTTTTGAGCAACCTTTGGGCTTGTGTTACTTTTTCAAATCAAGGAATGCATCTATCCTCATGCATGAGAAGGGTAATGGGTTAGCAAATCACGCCTTACTGACACATGCTCCTTTTAAGAAATGGATTGGAAATCCTTGAAGGAATCTTTTGAATTGGTATGTATGTCTGCCATCTATTGCATGTACATATGCATATGGTATAAAATGGTACTTTGTGACACCATTTCATATAATGATAGATTTCCAATAGACTAGAAAATTTAATTACCAAGGTAAGATTGTGAGGATAGCCATTTCCTAAAGAATAGACAAGCAACATTAGTGGAATGTGTGAACCCCAAGATATATCATAATGATGTGCTTCATGTAAATAAAAAATACTTTACATAAGTTTTTGATCAATGAGCTTGTACACTATAATGTGTGAAATATTTTTTGCAATAAAATTCAAAGCCTTGAACAACCTATAAGTTTTTTCATTGAAGGCTTTTTGTATTGGGTTTTAAAAATTGTTTCCATATACATTGGTTTTGCTAGCTTTCTCTTTGTTTGAGCAAGATAGTTACACTCGGTCACAAGTGCTTGACTATGGATTCCAATATGTGACAAACAAGCAATACCAATATGTGAGTGACACAACTTCAAACAATTAATTAAATAATGTTATCACAAGAGAAACCAATATGTGAGTGACACACCTTCAAATAGTTAATTAAATAATATATTATTTTATTGGATTTTGGCTCAAACAACAAGAAAGTTGTTTGCGTATGAGTGTTGATTTGCCAAGAGGTGGTTGGGTGTCTAACCAACAACAAATGCATTCAATGGATGAAATAATAAAGAAAGAAGCCAAAATTGACATTTCAAAATGCAAAGTTACGTATGGCTTGTCATTGAATTAGCAACTTCAAAGATGTGATAGAATCTAAGAAGCCCAACAACTATGCAACATGTGGAGTGGATACTTGACCTTTTTAATGACGAATACATTTTTTTTCTTTAGCATGATGTTTTTATATCAAACTAAGCCTTTTTTTGGCTTTGGCATTATCTCTTTAAAGTAATCGTAATATTATTCACATAGAAAATGTATTTGCTAGAATATGAAATAACAAGAATGGTTTCAAGGAATATGTGCAAAGGTTGCTTTTATCTACCAAATATCCACTTCTTTGGTGAAGTGGAGCATAGCAACAATTTATTTGAGGTATTTAGGGGATTGCTCAATAGGTAGTAGCGCTATGCCACCAATGTGAAAGGATCCTCCATGTTTCTTTTGTGTCCTTATCCACCTTTAAAAATTAGGTGACCAACAAGACAATTAGTTCCAAACATATTTGGATAATATGTATCTTCTATCAATCAAAACGTAAAAGATTACAACATCTTAAATGTGACATGGATTTAACTTTTTGAAGAAAAGTTTCAAAAGCCAATGCTTTGCCTTGGCAATTCTAAAAGGATAGATGAAATCTCCCATTCGAGCACCTGAATACATTCATTAGGCAAGTGTATTCCCATGATCATTAAAAAAAAAAACCTTGTAACACAACTCCATTGTCTTCAAGAGACCAATGCTGAGTCTCTTACATTTGTGAGCCAAGGCTTCAAGCCCAACACCCCCTCTATTTGTAGTATGATACTCCCAACTAATTTGAGGTGGCCTTCTTTTATCTTGATAAGACCATAGAGACCTTTGATCAACTTCTCAATCTTATTCCATGAGGATGGCTAAAGCACATCAAGGAACTAGTATAGACTACTAATGAAGTCATAGCACATTTAGCTATGGTGACCTTACCAACAAATGAGAGTGGGATTGAGTGATTATCTATTCAATTTACCTTCAAACTTGCTACAAAACGATTGAAACCTTTACTTTAGAGTAATGCCAACTCCAATAAGAATTCTAGGTATCTCACTATTTCTCTTGGCTTGACTAGCTTGAAGCCATACTCGAGCATTGACTGCTCAAGGTAGTTTCATAAGAGAAGAAAGAGCTCAGTTTTGAACGAATTCACTTTAGAGACTAGCAACTCTGAGAACTCTATATAGGTCTCTAAATTCCAAAAGCTTGTCCACCAACTCTTTATCTACGATGGATGCATTGTCATCCATATACTATTGAGCAATGCACTAGAAGCCATTAGAAAGGGGCAATCCTCTTGACCTCATCTTACATCCTTTTGTCAAGCTTACTAAATTAGAGAAAACACTAGGGGTGCTAATGGGCACCTTTGTCTAATAGATCACCCTAACATGAAAGGTTTAGTGATGGCCCAATTGATGCTGATTAATGTTGAAGCATTCTTGAATAAAGTTTCTAGCATGCCACTCAAAACAACACAAATCTCATAGAGCAAAGAGTACCCCTAGGATAAATGCTTAGCTAAAGCAATCATATGCCTTCTCATATCCCACATTGACAATGATGAAATTAGATTGAAGGATTACAGTATGATCCATCGAAAAGGTGAGATTCAAACTCACATCATGAATACATCGGCCGTGCACAAAGTGGAATTACTTGGAGGGTATTTCCTTGGAAAATAAAAATTTCACATGTAGAGCCAATGCTCCAATTGGAGGCCTTAGTCCTCAAATGTTATTTAGGCACCAATTTGATTAAGCCTCGATTCCAACTAGTTGTTCCAACTCTTATTACATAGTTAAGCATGGCCATCAAATTTGAAGCACAACTATCCCACAATGTTTGGAAGACCTCCAATGGCAAGCCGTATAGACTCCAAAGCCTTCCAACTTTCATTTTGAAGAAAAAATCTTTGATTTCTTTGGCAATGAAAGGTCTGTCAAAGAGAAAAGCTTGCCAAAGTGGGATCAAGACTGTTATATCACAAAAAATTTCTAAAGCTTCCTATCATAGTCAAACCAAACTCTACATGCATCTTGTATAAAAGCTAATTGGATCTTGAAGAAATGATGTGTCAAATCAAACTAGAGGGGGACCATTGGTACTCCTAGAAGTAGTGACCATTCTAAATATAGTTAAAACAAAGATGTGATAAAAAACTGGGACATCATATAGATAGTAATAAGCAATCTCTCGACATAGACAACATGCCTTTCTTGGGAGGCATAGATCCTATCGAGCTTACTACCCCTCCATGTTGGCCCTAGATGCTTGTTGTGCCAAGTATAGCTAATGCTCGTTCTTGAAGTCACCAAGAAAGCCAAGTCTTCCAACTCACATGCCAAGGCTAGATCATCCCATGATCTTCTTTCTTCAAAGATCATCAAGCATCCCCCATGTGAGTGATTGGATTCAATAGATGCCATATTCCAATCCCCACCAATTACTCTAGCCTTGTGCTTCACATGTAAAGTCCCATTGCCTAGGCTTGATTACATACACATTCTAAGCATATATTGAAGCAATTAGAGCATATTTTTGCTTATTTTGATACTTATTGCTTAGAAACTTCCATCTCCCTCTTTGTACCTATAGTAAGGATCAAATTCTTCCTTGATCACCCATTAGAAGCCAATAAGACTTGGGATCTAAGGGCAAGAAAGCTATTAGCAGTAAGTGGGTTTACAAAATTAGGCGTAATGCATATGGTTCTATTAGTAGGTATAAGGCTAGACTGGTTGCAAAAGGCTATGCTCAAACATATAGCATAGATTATGTTCAATCCAGTTGCTAGGTCGGCAACTCTTAGATATGTGATTGGTTTGGCAACAACCAAAGGTCGGAATTTGCAGCAAATGGATACGAAGAATGTCTTTTCATATGGTGAATTGCAAGAAGAGGTGTATATGGAGCAGCTAGTAGGTTATGACGATTTAGAGCATCCCACATATGTGTGCAAGTTAAAGAAGGCGCTCTATGGGTTGAAGCAAGCACCTACAGCATAGTCTAACAAGATTAGAGAGTATATTGTCAACATTGGCTTTTATGTTTTGATATTGATCGCTCACTTTATGTGAGAAAGGGGAATTTAGGTTTGGTCATCATAGTCATCTATGTGGATGAGATGATTATTATAGGCGACAGTGATAGTGGGATTCCTGAAGTCAAGGAATTTTTGAAGAAAAAGTTTGAGATGAAGGATTTGGGTGAGCTAATGTACTTTCTTGGTATTGAGGTGATAAGATGTGATGATGGTATATGGCTATCCCAAAGGTAGTATGGCTTGGATATGTTATCCAAGTATGGTATGATAGTGTGTAAGCCTCTTTCAATGCCATTGGAGCAAAATGTGAAGTTGAGTCCTGATATTATAGATGAGATAGAAGACCCTACTATGTAGGGAGTTTGATTTACATGACTATCACAAGGCCAGAGAATTGAGTTATGATGTTGGTCTTGTCAATCAGTATTATGCAGATGGCTAGAAAGCCTCATTTGGATGCAATTAGATAAATATTGAGGTATGTGAAGTCCACTTTGCATTATGGAAATTTTTATGAGGCAGGTAAGGATATACAGGTGTTTGGATACACAGATGCAGATTACACTCGTAGCATGTCTTATTGAAGATCTACCAATAGATTCATGTTTTCCCTTGGTATTGCACCAGTTACGTGGAGCAGTAAAAAGCAACCTATGGTTACTTTAACGAGTATAGAGGCTAAGTATAGAAGTGTTGCTATGGCAGCATGTGAGGTGGTATGGTTAAAAAAGTTATTGTGTGATTTGGATATGGAGGGAGATGGTCCAATTGTCATTCACTATGATAACATGAGTAGCATACAGTTAGCTAAGAAACTAGTGTTCCATGCTAGGACAAAACACAATGAGGTGTATTACCACTTTGCGAGAGAGAAGGCACTTGTAGGTAAGATTAACTCGGTATATGTCAGCAGGACTGTAGTTCACATTCTCACAAAGGCATTGGGTGCAGAGAAGCTTCAAAAATTTCGAAGCTTACTTGGAGTTGTAGAGATACAATTGAGCTTGAGGGAGAGTGTTGAGATGGCAAGCTCAACACGTACAGACATTGATGATGGACCGCTAGTTAGATGGGTCCACACATCTACACTTACCATATCGATGGTTATTATGATCCTCACATGGCCACTGACTTATCACTTATTATATTTAGTTTGTTGCACCTGCCTACAAACTGGCATAGTTATAGTGCTAGTCGATTAGGGTAGTCAGTTATACACTATTTGCCTTAGTAGGCCACTTTTCTTTATGTTGTGTCTTATTTATAATTTGTGTATATTGTATTGTATGAGAAAGAAGAAGAAGAAACCGGCAAGAAAACGTTTTGAGCTCCATCTCTCTTTTTATGTTTTTGAGTGAGCTTCATCTTGTGTGTATGGTGTGTGTTTGATGCAACAACTTAAGCAATTTTCCCCACCATGTGATTCTTGACAAAAAAATGTGAGTTCTCTTGGCATTGATACATGCATATTATCTAACAAAACATTTCTAAAACTTCATTTTACTAAAACTTCCTTTTACTAGATAGTGCATCTAGAGATTTTTTAAAAGAGTAAGGAGCAAGTTAGCAGCTACTTGTTCAATATTGATGATGACTTATGTTTCTTTATGGGATTTTTTTTTTTGCTTGGAAAGGTAGGGGGTGTCATCTTTCTCTTGAAGCTCCATGTCATTCTTCTACTTTCTTCATTGATGACTGTGTTGCCATTTTCAACCACCATGCAACCATAGATGAGATTTAAGTCAAGAAATCTCATGAACGCTCTTGCCATGGAGCATAACTAAATTAAGCCAACTATTCCATAGGAAAATGCCTCTTGGAATTGTCTAGAGAGGGGGAGTGGACCATTAGTTTCCATTGAAAGAAGCTTTTTCCAAGTAAGCTGGGAGGTTGAAGGGGGGCCACAGTTTTGTGTAGGATTTGAAGGACTTTGTGGTTTGTTTGATAGTCATAAAGAGGTGGGGAATTGTTTTATGGGCCATGTCACATCTGAATTTGACTAATGCCAATGCCTATTTCATGGCATTTGCATTACTCTAGATGCTTTTGTGGAGATAAGCCATGAGAAGCAAGATAGGCGAAACCTATTTGGTTAGAACTCCAACTAATGCCCCATCCCTTATTAAGCTTTGAGATCAAATTTCTATTAGACTTAGGGAGGTTGGGAAGAGGGAGCATGGCATTTTTCACCTCTCACACAAAGGAGTAGGTTTTGATGGGGTATCCCATCTAAATGGAAAGAGGGTTAAGCCTTTCCTCATTCTTCTTTTTTGTACAAGGTTTATATCCCTTTAAACGAGTCTATAATATGCTTAAGGTCTTGATAAGAGATCTAGTATTTGGTGAAGTATTCCCAAATGTCCTCTAAATTCTCCTTTAATGCTAAGTCTAGATTCCATGTTAAGCTCTTCCTAATGTAGAAGAGGGATGGTGAAACTCAACCAAATGGAGTCATGGGGTGGACTAGGTCATTTAAGAGTTATTGGGCTTTTTAAGTGGAAGTCTCGCCTTACACTTGTCTAGGGAAGCCAAAGACCTTTGACTAAAGGAAAGGCACCTTTGGGGGCGAAGTCATAAAATGAACAAACTTAATCACATGGAGGGGGAGGTCTTTGTATATATTTGGGGAGAGAGAAAGTATAGAGAGAGTGGGAGAAGAGGATGGCTTAGTCCTCATCCTAATGCTCACAACACAAGGCCACCCATTTGATTGCCAATTCATAAGCAAGGTTTCAAGATCAAGAAGACCAAAGCCTCCCCCAAACTTGGGTAGGGTACAAGTACTCTTAGCAACTTTGGGAATTTTGAATTGATTAAAATGCCCTCCTCCCTAAAAGGTTTCAACATAAGTAGTCTAGTTGATAAAGGTAGGTTTGCGGGAAATTCAATCAAGCTAAGAAATAAGTGATAGCAACGATAATGATGTGCTTGAAAGATAATGCTGGAGGCAAATCCCCTTTCAAAGTACTTTTTGGAACTCTAGCTTGGTCTTGACTTTGGCCCATAACCCTATCCATCTTTGGCTAAGATTGACTCCAAAATCCATGGGGATGCCAAAGAACCTAAGATACAATATTCTTTTATTACTTGAGATTTGTTCTCTATCCACCACCACCATGGGTCAATTGAGATGGGTGATTAAGGTAAAAGAGCAGTATCATGGCACCTATGCTAGCCCCTATTGAAAAAACATTAGAATAAAAAATTGAAAACTTACTTTCATGCAAACATTCTAAGTTGTAAGCCAAAGTAGGGAAATAAATCAGGGGCTATATTTGTCAGCAAATGAGGAGATCTACAAGTGCAAAGACAATTGTGAGGTTCAAAAATGGCTCGATAGATGCTGGCAGTACATAGTTATAAGTAGAGAAGGAAAGCCACATCAAAAGTTTGTGCTCCCAAGCAATTATATTTGGTGATTTTTAGTTACTATTGATGAAATATGACCACAAAAGTAAAATGAGACTTGTAATATCATTGGGGTATTGGGTGTTGCAAGTAAAGGCCCCCTTTAGGGTCAGGACACACCTAGGTCTTGAAACCTAGGCCAGAGTCTAGAAATGCTTGGAAAATGGATGTGAGGACATAATACTCAACTTGTGGAAGCTCATCGATTAGCCCTTTTCTCGAGACTTTTCCCAGTCCTTGTAGACCCTCTATTTTTAGAGGGATTACATCAACTCCCACAAGCGTAATTATAAATAAACAAATAAATAAATATATTGATGGAATGCTTTTCTAAAGATTTATTCCCTTTCTAAAAAAAATTATCCTATGAAAGGGTTGTACGTTGTGGTGCGAGGCCCAGACAAGTATGAATTAGAGTGTGGCTGAAGTCTTTTGTTGGTAGAGCCCCTCCACGGCTCTTACTCTTGGGGTTCCAACTTCCGATTCCCGAATATCGGGATCTTTGTGCTTATGCCTAAGGAAGTACTTAATATATAATAATTGTATTGATGATACGTCACTCTGTCCACGTGAGGAGCCACGATGGCAACCGCCGACCACGCCTGCGCCTTTGAAGGCGCCGGGCTTTCCAGCGTTCTCCGCCACGTCAACACCTCTCTCTCTCTCTCTCTCTCTCTCAATCTTTCTGCATCGAAGACCTCTTGACTCTTTCTGCATGCAGGCGCTTCTTCTAGCCTCGAGTTTTCCCGACCCCCCATTGCATGTACAAACCTGTGTTTCACTCCAATGGTTTTTCAAGCCATCAAGTCCAGCCTGCATCATCATCATCATCATCATCATCATTTTCCCATGGAGATCTCGCGTACCAAGAGCTCGGCAGCTGCGGATGCAAGGACTCTGAGCGAAGAGATTGTCACCATCCGTCCAGGAAGGAAGACAGGGGACCCTAGCATCGTCACTGTCAACTGCCCGGACAAGCTCGGGCTTGCCTGTGACTTGGCTCGTGTTATCTTCGAATTTGGTCTCAACGTTGTTCGCGCAGGTACGACATCGGCTTGAGCTTGTCTATTTACGCCGCTCAGCCCATGCTACAAAGATTAATGCCTGCAGCATCTTATCCTTGAACATGCTACTGATTCCCTTTTGGCATGGGACTCTTTTCAATGTATCCAAAGCTTGATCATCTCAATCAACGGAGTAGATGCTATCATTATTGGATTATTACAATAAGTTTTTGATACTTCTCCATGTGGGAAAAATGGCTTTTTCCCTTCAGTCTTCAGCATCATGGGCTTCTGCTCGGGAGGCACTGCATACCTAACTAGCTGTAGTAGGGGGTAGGGGCCTAACTAGGTGTAATAGGGGGCAGGGGCCTACCGCATCCCACCCTGGGCCGGCAGCTCCCTGCCCCCAACCACTCTTAGCAAGGTATGCAGTCCCTCCTGAGCGGAAGCTCAGATTGTTTTAATTCACAATGTGGGAACTATAATGGGACTTTGTCTGAAACTCCTTGTGTATGTTGTTGTCATGTTAACTCTTGCTGAGAGAAGAAGAAACATCTTACAAAATGCCTGCTTTTATTGAAACCAGAGGGATATTTTCTTTTTCATTTAAACAATATTTTGCGATGTCTCTGTTTTACTAGTGACTTTCTCAAGACCTGTTATGCATTTGCAGATTTTTCCACAGATGGGAAATGGTGTCTCTTGTTATTTTGGATCTGTCCAAGAGTAGCTGCCGCCCATACCATCAAGTGGTCTACTTTGAAGAGGCATCTTGTTGCAGCCTGTCCGTCTTCGTCTTTGTTGTGGCTGTCAGCAATCGCCACCACCAAGAAGGAGGAAGCTATCTACCTATTGCAAACAGACTCAGCAGACCGACCTGGTTTATTGAACGGTATGAGCAACTATATGCACCGTCTCCACTCATTCCTTTGCTTTTCTGGTTGGCTTTTTCTGTTTTGTTGTATTATTATATATGCATGTTGGACATGCAGATTTGGCTCTGGCACTTTGGGATCTGGAGCTTGTTATACACAGACTCAATGTCATGACAAGTCCTGATGGCAGCGCCATCAATTTGTTCTTCATCAGTGACAGAAGGTGATTTGATGCATACTTCTAAGTTCTGTCAGTACTGTCGTTCAATCATAAAAAGCTAATAGGAGCATCTGCTTTTAGGACCTCCTTGCACACTAAGAGGAGACAGGAAGATGTACGAGACTACATGACACAGATTTTAGGAGTTCCATCAGTTTGTGAACTTAGACCAGAATGCAAAGATGATGTTTCTGAGGAAGTAGCTAATCACTTACCTCCTTCCATTTTGGGGAGCTTGTTCAGAGAAGTGGCCACAGAAGAAGACCCCAAAGTTTCAAAGCTGTCCTTGACTATAGACAATTCTCTTAGCCCTGGTCACACACTCATCCAGATTGTCTTTTCAAGTCAGAAATGTCTTTTGTATGACTGCTTAAGGGTCCTGAAGGACTTGCATATACAGGTACAGTTGTGAGTGAGCTTGGGTGTAAGTCTTCTTTGTATCCTGTGTATACTCAACTACTCTTTTTGGTAACAGGTTGCTTATGGCCGCCTTTCCACATCTCCCAATGGAGTTGGAGATTTTGACTTGTTCATCACAGAAGAAGATGGGGGCAAGCTTGCTGATCCTAGCAAGCAGAAAATTTTACTTGCTTGCTTGAACTCGGATTTGTGCAATCCTGTCAGGGTGTCAGTAGTGAACAGAGGCCCTGACACAGAACTATTAGTTGCAACACTAGTGGAAGGAAATGGAAGGGGCCGCCCACGTGTTTTAATGGATGTTACCCTGGTTGTGAAGATGCTCGAATTGTGCATCTTCAAGGTGTGCAGTTGACTCTTTGTTCTGTGAATATATGCAATGCAGAGAATATTTGAATTGTGTGATGCAGAAAATGTGCAATGCAGAGAATATTTGAGTTTTTTGATGTAGAACATGTGTGTTCTTTTTATTGCTGATGCAGAACATGTGCAATGCAGAGAATATTTGATTTGTGTGATGCAGCAGAACATATGCAATGCAATGAATATTTGAGTTTTTTGATGCAAACATGTGTGTGCTTTTTTATTGCTGATAGGTTGTTCTAAATGTGCAGGCTGACATTGGAAGCTTCTCTCATGGAGGTAGGCAGTGGCAGCTGTACAGGTTTCTACTGGCAGATCTACCTGGCTCAGCTTTGCTAACCAACAGTCGTATGCGGAGCCAGATTGCCGAACGTGTAAAAAATGTATTGGTGAGCTGAACAGGTTGCAATGAGGTGTCATGTGTCAGATGGTGATTGGCAGCTGGATGCCTCAAGCCTTCTGCTGGCAGAGGTATTAAACTCCGTGCTATAATTCAGATTAAGAGTTACATCCCATGTGTTGATCAGTTGATGGGCTTTACTGTGACTCCAGTTGTGTGGTCAAGTTGTCAACTGGATGGGTTTTTCTGAACTCTGCTGGCACAGCTTTCTTTTTATAAATTGGGATGTGGCTCAACTGTGAATATCCAAAGGCCATCATTAACAAGTCTGGCAAGCAGGGACACCACATTTGCTCCATTACTTATCAGAGGATTACAATCCTCCTGCAGCCTCTTCTGCGTAGCACTATTGTATGACTATGCTGAGGATGAGATATCAAAGGCAGAGGCAGTTGTTGTGAACATATGTGGGAAAGGCAGCGAACCATGTATATACTCTTTGTAACATAACGATAAATCATGAATGATGGTTCCATCATTATATACCCTCTTTTCCTTTTCTAGACCAGCAAGCAGAAAATAAGTTCATTATATAGTACGTGTGTGTGCACACGTGCAGGTACTAAAAGCTCTTGAAACAGCTCATAGAGAACTTGAAAGCAGCCAGGACGCTATTTGGACGTGAATCTGCATATGATTCTAATGTTTCAACCAACCAGACTGTTGCTATCCCTCCCCATGAAGAGCCTACTTTAAGCGATGCCAGTGCAATGACTACGTTATGGTCAACAAAGATGAGGTCTTTGTTTTCGTACCTTATGCTTCTTATACAAGGCCTCTCTCGTGGTAACTTCTTCAAGCTTCTTCTCCAAGAAGCTTCCCCCATTCAACCCAATCGATTACCCAAGAGAATACCCGCAGCCTGCAGGGTTTCTTTCTCATGCCACATCTCCCCCTCGAGCTTGAACGACCAACCCAAGACCACATCTCCCCCTTGAGCTTGAACGACCAACCCAAGACCTTGCTTTGACATGAGTACCTTTACATTAGCGAGAGTATGCACTTGTGTTTTGGTAAAACACTGGCAAAGCAACTTGTTAAGAGACCCAGACCCACCAACCAGCTGCATGTCGCTTGAGGAGAACATGTAGTGCCTTGAACAATATTCCTTGAGCTATTGGCATTTAGGGTACCTCAAGGGGTTCAAATCATAGTCTCTACACCACCTTTCAGCCCTACTAACAACACTCAAGCATGGACTTTGGATCTTTTAAGACCTTTGCAAAATGTATGGTGCTTGGGCACCCCTAGTTGGAGTAAAATAGTTTAATATCCCTTTGTGTAGTTACCCCTCACAATACTAGTCGTGGTAATTCTTTGAGGGAATCCTCCAATTTACCCTCGTACACCAGATTTAAGCATTGTTCAGTGCCCCCAATCCTTATTTGAGTGGGTTAAATGGTAACTAGTATCACATTGTGAAGACTACCATCGCAATGAGTTGTTGAAATTCCATCACACAATTCCAAGAATACCCCCATGGTATTGCATGATACCCTAGGACTCCAAAAGGACCCCCCCCAGCATAACATAGTTTGAATATATATCACCTTTAGGCCAAACAAGAAACCTTAATAGCCTTGTGAAATTGCTGGAGTCCCTTAACATATCTTAGAATACTTGGAATACACACTCAAGTATCCATTAGAGATTGTTGATTGGAAAAGCAAGACATTTGATCGGCTTGAGAGGCTTTTCGACTTGCATTGACAACCTAAGGAATTCTTGAGTTGTGCATAGATAGATCAATATAAACATTAATAGAGAAGTGACCTAGACCTTACACGACAAAATGCCAAAGTCTTGGCCATGTACCTTGACCTCATAAATAAAGCCTTCAGAGACTAATGACCTTGAAGCACTTGGACCAAGAAGCCTTATTTAGCCATCAAGGGCAACTAGGAATTTTTGATTATCAGAAGTGGATCAAGATTTCGATCTCTTAAAGACATAAACCTTCAAGGCATTTTCATTAATAAAAGAAGGTATTAATAAGATGGTACACAATAACATAAATAAACTACCTCAGACTCTCCACATCCAACTTAAGAATTGCGTTCAGAAATCTACAAGAGAGACTAAGAGAATGACAATAGAATAAATCTTAGCTAATGTAGAAGTTGCTAAGGTGTCAAGGAAGAATTGTCATAGAAAGTGTTATTTGATGGAATTTGCTATTTGCAAAAGACTATGAAAAAGTAGTAGAGTAGTTAGAGGACACAAGATGACTCTATCGCCATCCAAGCTAGTGCATTACCAGCTACCGATTTGCTTAGTGGCTTACAATTGGAAAAGTATAGACCCAAAGATGATCCATACATTTTTCTAGAACAATTTCAGTCAGTATGCGAAGTGAATGACCTTCTTACGAGTGATAAAAAGGCACAAGCTTTCATGTTGTATCTAGCAGGAAAAGAACAAAGTTGGTTTAAGAGTCTCGATATGTAGAGAAGGTTATATTCTCTAGCTTCAAGGGCATGTTTTTCAAAAGGTTCTATGAGGTTGGCTATGTAGATAGAATTATATATGTTAGTGTGTATTACTTGATGGTCTCTTAGTTGTAAGCTTTGTTAGAGTCTAATAGAGACAAAGGAGCTTTGATTGTTCTGACCCTTGTGTTAGCATGCATTAAAAATTTACCAAGTTTTTAGTGCATTCACACTTACTGCTAAGTTATCTAGCTCAAGTGCATTATGATTTTATGCTGCTCCAATTAGTATTCATAATAGATAAGTTGGTGATCTTGTTTTGCTACATTTAATGTAGCAATTGGCTTGATTTTTGTAGTTGACCAACATTAAATGAGCATTGGATAACTGCAATATATGCCTATTTACTATGTTAATCAATTTGGGGATTGTGCTGTTATTTATAGCGACCTCCACACACTTGGCAGCCATTCTTTGTACAAATTTCCTACACACTCGGTGAGACTCTTCTCAGTCATCTAGTGCATTCTCCATCATTAGTCTGATGTCGTATAATTACATGGTGTAGCGATTAGAATTTGAACAAGGGGTTGAGAATACACAATAAATATGAGAAGAGTTGAAACTTCTTTAATTCCAAACAAATTGATACAAAGATTACTCTATTCACCCATGCACTTTCATTGTGAAGCTTAGATGGCGATCTAGACATATGATAGTTAGGCAAAGAGCTTAAGACTAGTTGGAAGAACTCTGACTGGGTGAAAGATACATTGATTATGGATTTGGAGGGGTCTTCCTTTTATAGCTTGGGGAGGTAGTTTGGTCAGCATATTCGGCCATATTATTTGACTAGGAAATATTCCCTATTCTAGGGAATCCTACCTTAAATGTCAAGTAAGGGGCAACACCAAATCCCAAAATAGGGATCCCTCATAACTCCCACACCTCGCAACTCAATGCATTGTGCCTTGAGTTGCTATGAGCATAATTACCCTATCATCTAACTGAAAGGCTAGATCCACAAAGGTTATCTTTTTGCTATTCGGTCACATAGACTTCATTGAATATGCAAGTCAAGACCCAAACCAATGTCCAGATTCACACATGGCTTTCTCTCATAATGGAGGCCTGACAACTTAGAGCACCATGGATCATTGGTAGTACCTAATGAGAATGGGACATTAAGCATATCTAACATCCCCCCGCCCTCTGTAAGTGAACTACATCCTCGGCTCAATGCGAAGTCTTTGAAGATAAACTTCAAGCATATCCTTCATAAGAGCTTTGGTGAAGATGTCTGCTCCATTCTCCTACATTGGACAGTAAACAAG
This sequence comes from Lygodium microphyllum, assembly GCF_053477565.2. NCBI lineage: Eukaryota > Viridiplantae > Streptophyta > Polypodiopsida > Schizaeales > Lygodiaceae > Lygodium > Lygodium microphyllum. Next base: position 11,273,010 of record NC_141161.1, on the reverse strand, counting down.
CTCCACTATCCCATCCTTGATCAAATCTCGTACATAGTGATCTTGGACTTCAATGTGTTTGGTGCACACATGAAACACCAGATTTTTGGCAATGGCGATGCAACTCTAATTGTCACATCTTGGCAGTCTTGGATCTTCATCTTGCACTCCCATATGCCATAGGTTTCTCCTTAACCATACTACTTTACATGTAGTAAACAAGCTCCCCCATACTCTACTTCGATAGAAGACAATGCCATTGTTGGTTACTTCACATGCCCTATCTGAGTTATAGTTCTCCATAAGAGAACCTCTAGAACCGTATGTGATACCATAGTCAAGGGTTTCCTTCAAGTACTTGAGCACCCACATCCCAACTTTTCAATGATTTTCTTGTGGTTTATTTGAGAATTTTCTCAGATTCCAATATCAAAACTAATATCTAGCATGGTGTTGCATAAATAGATGAGACTGCCAACCAACCTCTTGTACCTCCCAATGCTTGCTAGTGCTAATGTATCCTCAATGGATAACTTCACATTGACCTCTATAGGTGTAGCTATCTCCTATTGAGATGGCAAGCTCAACACGTGCGGACATTGATGATGGACTGCCTGGCTAGATGAGTTTGCACGTCTACACTTAGCACAGTGGTGGTCATTATGATACTCACATGGCTACTAACTTATTACTTATTATATTTAGTTTGTTACATCTATCTACAGCTGGCAAAGACATAGCGCCAGTCGATTAGTATAGTCGGTTATGCACTGTTTGACTTAGTAGGCCACTTTCCTTTATGTTGCATCTTATCTATACTTTGTATACATTGTATAATGTGTGCAAGAAGAAGAAGAAACCAGTAAGTAAACGTTTTGGCCTCCATCTCTCTTCTTGTGTTCTTGAGTGAGCTTCCTCTTGTGTATACAGTGTGCGTTTGGTGCAGTAGCTCAAGCGAATCCCCCCACCACGCAATTCTTGACATGTTATCAGAGCCGCGCCACTGAGAGAGGCTGATTTCGAAGGCTGAAGTAAAGGAGAAGAAGCAAGGTTCGAGCAAGCAAGCAACGGGTAAGAAGCTCTCCCATTCTTCCACTCTCTCTCTCTTGGATAGTGCCTGTGGAGGCACCGGAAGCAGGGTCGAGCAAAAATCTCAGACTGTTGTGAGATTTGGTGTGTGAGCAGATCACTATATATTCTGCAGAGAGGCCCTTTAGGGCTCATCCGCTGTTATTTTTGGCGTCTGAGGCCGTTTCAGGCCCCGTTTTAGAGCCGCAAGGTTGTGGATATCAGTTTCAGGGTACACTATGATTTCAGATGTATTGACCGAAAGTGGGTGCGTAGGTTACATATTGCGAATCTGTAATTTTTGAGGTGTTTGTATGAAGCAAACATAAGGTTTATCTGCAAACAGGTTGTAGATTACCTGTACTGTTGAGCAATTAGTGGAAAAGATTTCTTGGTGTATTATTGTACACGTGTTGTGGAAGATTGCAAAAGACTAGCTTATTGTGTTATATCCTTGTTTGTGATAATGGCAAAGAACAATGGAAATCCCATTATTGAGAAGCTCGACAAGAACAACTACCCTTCATGGAAGTTCCGTGTGACAAACTTCCTTATTGGAAAGGGCCTTTATGAGTTTGTCTCAGGGAAAAGGAGCCAGAGCTAGGTATTCCTCCGACTGCAGATGAGTTAAAAGCATGGAAAGAGTGGAATGTGAAAGACAAAAAGGTGATGTACTGGCTATCTGCAGTAATTGATAATACTATGCTGGGACATATTAGGAATGCAGAAACTTCACATGTAGCTTGGACAAATTTTTAGAGCATGGTTTCAATAAATACAAAGGCATGAAAGATTCAACTCAAGCAAGAGTTGAATGCCTTAAAGAAAGGGAAAATGTCTGTCAATGAGTATGTGTTGAAGGTGAGGAGCATTGCAAATGCTTTAGTAGCGATTGATGCAATGCCGGATGATGATGATTTGGTTTCATCCACTGTGAGTGGTCTTAACAATGAGAAGGCATGGAAATCATTTGTTACTTCAGTATATGTACGGAAGCAATTTCCAGATTTTGATGAGCTGATCTCTCTCATGATTACTGAAGAGATCAATATGCAGGGTGATTTGTTTGAAAGAAATGGTGAACAGGTCCAAGCATTTTACTCGAGTTCAGGAAGGACAGTTTGGTGAAATGCAGGTTTCTAGAGGCAGAGGAAACTTTAGAGGTAGGGGGGAGCTCTAGAGGAAGAGGTGGATGGCAGAATAGAGGCTCTGGAAATTCTACTATTGTTTGTCATTATTGTGGCAAAGCAAGCCATATTGCAGCCCATTGCTATGCAAAGAAGGATGATATTCACAGTGGTAAATTGCATCAAGGAAACTACGCATCATCTTGATGACAGAATGAAGACAAAAATGAGCGTCTGTTTGTTATGCAGCATATGATGAATGCAATTATAGGAAAGGGGACACATGATGATGTATGGTATATTGATTCAGGTGTATCTAATCATATGACCAGTCATGTTGAATGGTTTGGAGAGATGTAGGACTTACAAAACCCAGGTTATGTGCAGATGGGTGATGATTCATGCCACCCAATTTCACATATTGGAAAGGTTCCCTTGTCCTTGTATGATGGCCAGACAAAGAGTTTGACAGATGTATTACATGTGCCATCAATTACAAAGAATCTAGTATTTGTTGGCCAAATGGTAGAGCAGGGATTGCAGGTCCGATTCAATGCAAAAGGTTGTTTTGTAGAAGACTTTAATGATAAGTGCAGGTTGGTCGCGAAAGGAAGTAGAGTTGGCCGAATATTCACCTTAGATGCTGGAATTCTTGCAATGGATGTTGCTATGTATGCTAAAGGAAAAGGAGTAGTTGCAGATATTGAAATATGGCATAAATGTATTGGACATGCAAATGTGCAAAGGCTGAAATTAATGCAGTCCAGAGGATTGGTTACACGGTTGCCTTCTTTTACAGTTGCAGAATTGCATAAAGTCTATGAAGCATGCCAGTTTGGTAAGCAGGCAAGACAACCCTTCTCACATGACAAAGAAGTGAGTAGAAAAATACTTGATATAGTGCATACTGATGTTTGGGGGCCTACACAGAATGTATCTCTTGGTGGCAGCAAATACTGTCACATTTATTGATGACTATTCAAGAAAGTTATGGGTATACTTTATGAAGAAAAAAAGTCATGTGTTTGAGCACTTCAAATCTTTTAAGGCAGCTGTTGAAATAGAAACAGGCTTAAAAGTAAAGTGCTTGAGATCAGATGGAGGGGGAGAGTACCTCTCTAATGAGTTTAGTGGGTTCTTGAAGACTCATGGGATAAAGAGGCAATTTACTTGTAGTATACCCCACAGCAAAATGGTGTTGCAGAAAGAAAAAACAGGCATATTGCAGAAGTTGCACGGGCATTAATGGCTGAAAAGAATATGCCCAAACATTTTTGGTCTGAGGCTGTCCATATTGTTGTCTACATTATGAACAGAACTCCCACAGCTGCAGCTCATGGGATGACTCCTAAAGAATGCTTTACTGTCAAGAAGCCTGATGTATCGCACTTGAAGGTATTTGGCTGTGTTGCATACGTTCATGTGCCAAATGAGCTATGGAAGAAGCTTGATCCAAAGGAAGAAAAATGTGTTTTTATTGGATACTCTTTAGAGTAGAAAGGGTATCGCTGTTATAACCCTGTCACAGGTGAGTTCAGAGTGAGCAGGGATGTTATCTTTGATGAGATATGAAGTTGGTATACACCTGTTGGTGATGTTTTGGATGATGATAATGATCAGAACAGCTATGTGCAGAAAGATAAACAAGAATCACGGAGTCTTAGTGAACCGGAAACATCATGTGATACTACACCTACAGTGAGCCCTTGGTCTGGGAGACTAAGGAGTAGCCCCACATCTTCAGGTGGATCTATAAGTGCTGCAGGGAAGGACAAAGGAAAGAAGAAAGTGATGGATGGTAATGATGTATCTACCAGTCATTTGGGATTTGACGGAGATTCCAGTGGTTCAGAGAGTTTGGATGATGAGCTTGGTATTCCTTTAGTCAGGACACAAGGTGTACAGAGAGCTCATAGTAATGTAAAGGCTCCATTGAGTGATCCGATGGTACACAGATCTAGCAGGGTCAAATAATCTGTTAAAAGTTTTGGTTTTGAAGGTTATGCAACTCACCATTATGCTTATATGGTGAAACTAGTTGAGGATATTGAGGCCACTTGTTTTGAGGATGCTGTTGGTCATACTCATTGGGATGCAACAATGGATGAGGAGATGGCTGCATTAGAAACCAATATGATTTGGGATTTGGTATCCTTACCTAAGGGTAAGAAAGCTTTTGGCTGTAAGTGGGTTTACAAAGTCAAGCATAATGCAGATGGTTCAGTTAGCAGGTTTAAGGCTAGGCTGGTTGCAAAAGGCTATGCTCAAACATATGGCATAGATTATGAAGAAACATTTAGTCCAGTTGCTAGGATGGCAACTGTTAGGTGTGTGATTGCCTTGGCAGCAGCCAAAGGTTGGATTTTGCAGCAAATGGATGTTAAGAATGCCTTCTTGCATGGTGAATTGCAAGAAGAAGTGTATATGGAGCAGCCAGCAGGTTATGAGGACTTAGAGCATCCCACATATGTGTGCAGGTTAAAGAAGGCGCTCTATGGGCTGAAGCAAGCACCTAGAGCATGGTCTGACAAGATTGGAGAGTATCTTGTCAATATTGGATTTTGTATTTCTGATGCTGATCACTCACTCTATGTGAGAAAGGGAGATGCAGGTTTGATCATCATAGTCATCTATGTGGATGACTTGATTATTACAGGTGACAGTGACACTAGGATTGCTGAAGTTAAGGATTTTTTGAAGAAGAAGTTTGAGATGAAAGATTTGGGTGAGCTGAGATACTTTCTTGGTATTGAGGTGATCAGATGTGATGATGGTATATGGTTATCCCAAAGGCAGTATGGCTTGGATATGTTATCCAAGTATGGTATGACATCATATAAGCCTCTTTCAATACCATTGGAGCAAAATGTGAAGCTGAGTGCTGATGTTGGGGATGAGATAGATGACCCTACTATGTTCAAGAGGATAGTAGGGAGTTTGATTTACATGACTATCACAAGGCCAGACTTGAGCTATGCTATTGGCCTTGTCAGTCAGTTTATGCAGATGCCTAGAAAGCCTCATTTGGATGCAATTAGACGTATATTGAGGTATGTGAAGTCCACTTTACATTATGGAATTTTTTATGAGGCAGGTAAGGATGTACAGGTCTTTGGATACACAGATGCAGATTGGGCTGGTAGCATGTTAGACAGAAGATCTATAAGTGGATTCATGTTTTCCCTTGGTAGTGCAGCAGTTACATGGAGCAGCAAAAAGCAACCTACAGTTGCTTTATCGAGTATAGAGACCGAGTATAGAGGTGCTGCTATGGCAGCATGTGAGGTGGTATGGTTGCAAAAGTTATTAGGTGACTTGGATGTGTAGGGAGATGGCCCAGTTGTCATTCATTGTGACAACATGAGCAGCATACAGCTAGCTAGGAATCCAGTGTTCCATGCTAGGACAAAACACATTGAGGTGCACTACCACTTCGTGAGAGAGAAGGTACTTGCAGGAGAGATTGACTTGGTATATGTCAGCATACAGGATTAGATAGCTGACATTTTCACAAAGGCATTGGGTGCAGAGAAGCTTCGAAAGTTCCGAAGCTTACTTTTGTAGAGATAGAGTTGAGCTTGAGGGGGAGTGTTGAGATGGCAAGCTCAACACGTGCGGACATTGATGATGGACCGCCTGGCTAGATGAGTCCGCATGTCTACACTTAGCATGTTGGTGGTCATTATGATACTCACATGGCCACTAACTTATCACTTATTATATTTAGTTTATTACACCTACCTACAGCTAGCAAAGACATAGCGCCAATCGATTAGTGTAGTGGGTTATAAACTGTTTGACTTAGTCGGCCACTTTCCTTTATGTTGTATCTTATCTATACTTTGTGTACATTGTATATTGTGTGGAAGAAGAAGAAGAAACCAACAAGAAAATATTTTGGCCTCCATCTCTCTTCTTGTGTTTTTGAGTGAGCTTCCTCTTTTGTATACAATGTGTGTTTGGCGCAGCAGCTCAAGCAAATCCCCCCACCACGCGATTCTTGACATCTCCTTATACTCGGTCATGCCAAATGCTTTTAAGATCTCCCATGCATACTTCTTCTAAGAGTTGAAGATTTTGTTAGGCTCTTGCCAAGAAGTAGCCCTTGGTTGGGGGATTCGAGGGGGGCCATCATCTCCCTTTGACGAGGATCCAAGGGTAGTGTCCTCGACATGATGGCAAAGGGAATATGTAAAATATTCCATTGACAACTAGGGGATGTTCATAATATAGTCAAACATGCCGACCAAACTATTTTCCCAAGCTAAAGACCCCTCCATAGCGGAATCAATCTATCTTTCACCTAGTAGTCAGAGTTCTTCCAACTAGTCTTATGATCTTCACCTATCACTTGTTTGGACTGCCATCTAGCTTCATAGTGGAAGCACAATAGTGGATACAACCATCTTTATATCAAATTGTTTGGAATTAAATAAGTTTCAGTTCTTCTCATATTTTCTATGTATTCTCAATTCCTTGCTTAAATTCTATTCATCACTATGTCGTGTAATTTTTACATGGTATTAAAGCCCAAGGGGCTCTAAGGATTGAAGAGTATGCAATAGGCAAGGATTTCAGTAGCAAAGAGGAGCAATGTCAATTGGTGCATCAGGTAGTGATATTGCTGTACTGGCAATTCAAACACTGAGGATTCATCCACCAACCTTCCACAAAGGCAAGTAAGATGGTATGAACTACACTTTGTGGAAGTTTAAGATTACAATTATCTTTGATTCTTATGAGCTTTTGGAGATAGTTTTGGGTGTTGAGAAATAGACATAAGCTAAGTCTATATCTTATGTAAGTCGATATCCTATGTATGCATAAATAAAGTAAAAGCTGTGTGAATTGACTTAAAGGTCAAAAGATATCTATCACTTTTGGGAGATACTTTGTGTGTAGATTGATGACAATGCGAGAAAGATAAGAATGAAGAAGAAGAAGAATAAGGATGCTGGAGTCTTCATAGCTTGTGCCATTGCTTCTTTTGTTGCATATCCATATCCATTCTTTTTAGTTGGTATTAGAGTGGGATTGCGTGATCGAAAGATTGGATCAAGGAGCGTGACAAATCGAGGCCTACATTGAATTGAAATCTTGTTGTTTACGATTAAATTAGGTACAAATACTCATCTAATCTATCCAAAACAGATACATGGGATTGTAGAGCCATTGGAGCTTGGATTTTAGGCATTGGTGCTTGCTTTGAATGAATTTTGGGAGCCATGGAAGGCTGCAATTGGATTTATGGTGACAAGGTTTTGATAGTCTTTGGGTTTGGATCAGCATATGTATTGATTGTTAGAAGCAAGGGGCTAGCTTAAGCTCGAGATGGCCTGCTTGAGCAACGAGCTTGCTTATGATTAACAAGCATAGGGGCAGCTTGTTAAAATCACATGTTCTGCTTATTTGAGAAGTAGGGGCCTTATCATGTCTACCACAGTGGAGAGAGAGAAGTGTATTGATTGCTCATGAGTTATAGAGCTCAAAGCTCTAGACTTCAGCATTTGCTATATGAGTATGTACTCATTAGAATCGATGCCATCATTGCATGTAAAAGTTTTTGAAGGGAAAAAAGTGTTAGAAAAATTCCAGGAAAATTACTATGGATTGAGCTTGTCTGGGATTCATTCTTAGCATGAAAAATTGCAAAAAATAGTAGAAAAATTAGTCAATTTTAGACTAGTATTTTGATACTTTTTGGTCATACGAGTATTGTTCGATCCCTATTTTTATAATTTCTTATAGGACAAATGATTTTTTTGAATGCTATTTTGGTCTTGGTTTTGAGTGGTTGATGCTCGGACTTGGTCACATGCTTGGATAATGGTTTGACACACTACATACTATTGGTTTTTTAGAATCTGCAATGTCTAATCTCAAAAACTACACAGATTATGTAAATTGTGGGTGATGAATTGACTAGGACAACTATAGTGTATGGTCCCTCTACATGGTGATTTTTTTGATGGGGAGAGGTCTATGGAACCTCATTACAGGTGAAGATATATATTCGAAACTTCTTAATGAACCTACAAAAGAACAAAAAAAGGTGTACAAGGATTGGACAAGTAAAAACAAGAAGGTCTTGCATTGGATATCTATATGTATCTTGAAGACATTGATTTCACACATTAAAAAGGCTAGTACATGCAGAGATGCTTGGTAAATCATTGAGAAGATATATAGCACTTGCATGATGGCCAGGAAGATATAGCTAAAGTAGAGATTGCATGGTACATGGAATGGAAATAGAAACATTAGTGACTATGTGGTGGAAATAAAACAGCTTCTTGCAGAGGATCTTGCTTCAATAGATACACTAGTTTGATGATGATGATTTGATATTTTTTACTTTAAATGGACTTAGACATGCATACCAGTACCTTAATACTTCCATTTCTATGAGAGGAGGCTCTAAGCTTGATTTTGAAGAGTTGATTGCTTTGTTACTTATGAAAGAGATAAAATCGGGCTTCAATGTATCTAGTAGTGGAAAGAATGCAAGTTAGGATAGTGTATTTTATCATTAGAGAGGAAGTGATAGCTCATCTAGAGCTAGAGAATCATCCTATGGCCGTGGAGATAACTTTACATGTAGTCATAGTACATTTGGACATGGTGATTTTATGCCTAGAGGTAGGGGGAGATCCTACTCTAGAGGCAAAGGATGCTCTAGTCCACAAAGAGATCGTATATGTCATTACTATGGACCATTTGGTCACTTTGAAAGGGAGTGCGTTCATAAGCAAAATGCTATGTTAAGGGGTCATGGAAGGACCTAGTTTGGACACTATGCAAGTGGATATAGTGATGATGGCTATGGTTCTAGAGGTGGTTCATCACTTAGAGGTCATCTCTTTGCTATGGAGCATGTACTTGGCAGTATGACACATCCCTCTAGAGAGGATGACTGGTTTTTGAATTTTGGTGCTATAGACCATATAGCACATAATGCAAAATGGTTTGATAAAAAGCAACAAATACAACCTGAAGAGTATGTGGCTACAGGAGACGACACCTTCCATAAAATAACTCATATTGGCAGTGTTCCTTCAGTGACTAGAGATGGGATAGAGAATAAGCTTGGGGATGTTTTATATATACCTACTATCACAAAAAATTTGGCTTTAGTAGTTGATTAAGGCTGCAAGTAAGGTTCAACAAGTATGATTACTTCATTGAGAAGTTCAACAATGGAAAACCTAGTAGGCTTATTGCTCGTGGTCAAAATAAAGGCATGTTTTTGGATGTAGGAACTCTCATCATATAGAGCTCTATGTATCTTGAGACTGGGCATGGACAATATAAAGATGTCAAACTATGGCATAGAAGGATTAGGCATGTGAATTTGCAAAGGCTTAAACAAATGCAGTCTAGATAGGTTGTTCGTGGGCTTTCGTAGTTTGGTAATGTAAATTATGATCATATATGTGAGGCTTGTCAATTTGGCAAGTAGTCTATACTCTTATTTTCAAAGAGGGGAAGAGTGAATATTTATCCTTTGAATATTGTACATTAAAATATTTGGGGTTCATATTAGAATGTCTTTTTGAGTGGGAAATGTAGGTTCTATATCACTTTCATTGATGATTTCAGTAAGATGACATGAATGTACTTTTTGCAACATAAAAGCAAAGCATTTGAAAAGTTTTTAGAGTTTAAGGCCATGGAAGAAAAGTAAATTGGGGGTTACTTAAAATGTTTGAGATCAATTGATGGAGGATAATATATGTCAAATGAATTCTCTTACTACTTGCGAGACCATGGGATCAAAATGCATGTTATGTGCAAGTACAGATCACAATAGAACCGTGTGGCGAAACAAAAGAACATGATCGTTATGAAAGTTGCAAGGGCTATGATGAATCAGATGCACATTCCATTGACTTAATTGGTTGAGTCTTATTAGGTTGAGGCAATACATATTGCAATCCATATCATGAACATGACACCTACATCTTTGTCTCATCATGTGTCTCCAGATGAGAACATGTATGGAAGGAAACCTATAATTGCATATCTTAGGGTGTTTGGTTGTGTATGTTATGTTCATGTTTTTGATTGTTTGAGGAAAACGATGGAACCAAAGGTTGTCAAATGCATTTTCCTTGGGTATCTAGATGAGAAGAAGGATTACAAATGCAATGATTTTGTCTCACTAAAGAGGTCTACATAAGCATGGATGTAAGATTCAATGAGTATGAGTCTTGGTATAAACCGAAGATTGTAGTTGAGATTGATGCTTATGAGAGTAGTACTAATGATGGTTATGAAAAGCAAATTGCAACAAATAATTGTCAAAGAAATTAGCATACTGAGGATATGTCTGGACCTCAAAACCATGGAAAAAGTAGTGGCAATTATAGTACATGGAGTGGCAGGTTGAGGAGTGCACAAAAGAAGGTGAAAATTGCACAAGCAAAGAATCCTATTGATGAAAGATTTGAGGATGAGTCTTTGGATGATGAGTTTGGCATACCACATGTTAGAACTCCAAGGATAAAGAGTGAAAGGAAGTATGTTTCACCACATGCAAGAATAGTTGAGACATTGTCTGAATTGAGGTGATTGAATAGAGTGAGGCATCGAATGGACATATTAACATATAATGGCTTCATGAAGATGCATTATGCATATATAGTATCTTATGTTCAATATGTAGATCCTTCTTACTTTGAAGAGACAGTTGGAAGCAAATATTGGAAGAATGCTATGGATGAGGAAATGGATGCATTGACAAAGAACAAGACATGGGATCTAGTTGAGTTGCCTTACGGCAAGAAGGCAATTGGCTACAAGCGGGTTTATAAAGTCAAGTGAAAATTGGATGGCTCATTGGAGAGATACAAAGTAAGGTTGGTTGCAAAGGGTTATGCACAAGCATATGGTTTGGACTATAAGGAGACATTTAGTCCAATGGTGGCTAAGATGACTATAGTGAGATCGGTGATACATTAGCTTATATCTATGGCTGAAAATTATACCAAATGGATGTCAAGAATGCTTTCTTGAATGGTACATTGGAAGAGAAAGTATATATGGATTAGCAAGAAGGATATGTGCACCCACAATATCTGCATTATGTGTGCAAGTTGAGGAAGGCATTAAATGGATTGAAGCAAGCATGTAGAGCTTGGTGTGAGAGGATTGACAAGTTCTTATGTAGCATGGGATTTCAACAAAGCATGGTTGATTATTCACTTTATGTCAAACATAGGGAGGATGAAATTATTGTTGCGGTCATCTATGTTGATGATCTTATTATTACACATACTCTTGAGAAGAGAGATTGCTAAAGTAAAGCATGGGTTGTACATGGACTTTGACGTCAATGACCTTGGTTTATTAAGGTACTTTTTGGGCATTGAAGTGATTGATAATCCACATGGAGTTTGGTTAATGCAGAGGCAATACTCATTGGAGATGTTAGAGAAGTATGGAATGACAACATGTAAGCTAGTGGATACACCATTGGATCAAAACATAAAGATGGTGGATAATGGGCAGTACATGGAGGATATTACTATGTTTAGAAAGATGGTTGGTAGCTTGATCTATCTAACCATAATAAGGCAGGACTTGAGTTATTCAGTGGGAATGATTAGCCAATTCATACAGAAGCTATGCAAGTCACATTTTGATGCAGTGAGGAGTTTTGAGATATGTGAATAAGGCAATTAGCTTTGGCTTGTTCTATGAGAAAGGGATCGAGCCTGCATTGTTTGGATACATAGATGTAGACTAGGTAGGAAGTAGCATGGATAGGAGATCCACCAGTGGTTATGCATTTTTATTTGGTTTAGCCATAGTGAGTTGAAGTAGTAAGAAGCAATCCAAATTTGCTTTATCTAGTACAAAAGTTGAGTATAGAGGTATTGCATTGGCAGCATATGAGTAGACATGACTAAGATTACTATTATGTAATATGGGGATAGAGATAGATAGTAGAGTTATCACGTATTGTGATAACATTAGCAACATTATGTTGGCAAATAATACATTCTACCATGCAAGGATGAAGCATATTTAAGTGCACTACCATCTCATCAAAGAGAAGCTTATGGATGGAGAGACAGAGTTGATACATGTCAAAACCAATGACCAAGATGCGGATATTTTTACCAATGCATTGGGTAAAGATAAGTTAGAATAATTTAGAAGCGCACTCGAGGTATTATGTTTGCAAGCTCATTCTGAGATTGAGGGGGAGTGTTGAGAAATAGACATAGGCTAAGTCTATATTCTATACATGCATAAATAAAGTAGAAGTTATGTGTGAAGTGACTTAAAGGTCAAAAGGTATCTATCTCTTTTGGGAGAAACTTTGTGTGTAGATTGATGACAATGAGAGAAAGAGAAGAATAAAGATGAAAAGGAAGAAGGTTGCTTCAGCCTCCATATCTTGTGCCATTGTTTCTTCCGTTGTGCATCCATATCCATTCTTTTCAATCATTGGGGACTAACCCATATTCACAAGCCATCCCAAAACTATCAAATTGTTATGATTCCTCCAAATACAGATTTTCTATGTGCTTGGAAACAAAGGAATGCAGATGCATTGTGCGCCTTTGTTACAAGCTATTCTGACATGTTTTAACCTTGATGTAGCATAAAACCAAGGCATCAAAGGCTTAAAACATACTCAAGAGTTGGTATGAAACAAGAAACCAATCAAGGATTTGGAACCTGGAGAATCAACTAGCATTGGAGATGTTTGCTGAAGGAGAGGTAGTTAAAGTATTCATCACTTGGATTAAGAATCTGTGTGACTAGATGACTAGCATTGGGATACAAAAGACTAGCAAGGAGCTAGCTCAAAGGTGTTTTCAGATTTGTCTACCAAAGTTTGATAGATTGGTAGCTATCCTAAATATTCAAGTGAGATCCTAAGCTTTGATTTTTGAGGAATTTTGTGTACTATTAATGGAGGAGGAGTTGTAGCTTAAAGCTTGAGAAGGTAGCATTAGTGGAGATATTGCATTCTCTACAAATGCAAAACACAAAGGTGGTTTCTCTACCAATGGTATAAAAAGAAGAAGGATGATAAGAAAAAGTTTCAAAGAGCGTGCTTCTATTGCAACAAGAAAGGACATGCAATTGTAGATTATCGTATGAAGAAGGAAGATGAAAAGAATGGCACCTTGAAAACTAAAGGCAAGGAGACAACTAATACAACTAAAGTAGAGTCGAAGTCATTTATGGTGACCATTGAGAAAATGTGTTGCTTGGTGCAAGAAGTATGTACCGTTGACTCATGGATATTGAATAGTGGTATGTCTCGTCACATGACCAACAAGAAAGCTCTATACAATTCTATGTAGCCTCTACAAAAACCCATCATGATGCCAGTTGGAAATGATGTAAAATGCTCTGTTGAGGGTACATATTTTCCTTTGTATGGCAAACTCAAAAGACTTTCAAATGTGTTGTTTGTTCCAAAGATTATAGAAAATCTATTATGAGTTGCTTCCATACTTGATCTCAACCATGAGGTGAGGTTCACAGATAGATGCAAAAGTTCTTGACAATTCCACCAAAGTTTTTAGCAAAAGGAGAAAGAAGGAACAATCTTTCTGAGCTAAGTGCTCTTACATTCATGTTGGTGTGGACACAAGTAAACTTTGGCATGAAACATTTGGGCACATTGGATTTGCAGTGTCAAAGGAGATGCATAAGCAAGGTATGGTTGCTCACCTACTTACAATAATGGAAATGAAGAAACTAGGCAAAGTTGTATAATGGCAGGCAACAAAGAAAGGTATTTCCACAAGAAAGTAAGAACAGAACAAAGGCTCCACTATAGTTGGTGCATGCTGACTTGTGCATTAAAATGCCTACACATGCCTTGGGGGGATCTTCTTATTTTATGTTTATTATTGACAACTGCAGTGGAAAGATGTGGGTGTACTTTCTTTGTGAAGAGTACCATGGATCATTGGTGGCACCTTATGAGGGTGGGGTATTGAGCATATCTAACACCATCATTGATGCTTCGAGTTATGTATAAGAACATATCAATTTACTTTGTATTCAGCTATATTTAGTTCAATGAAAATTTCTTCTTCCATTCTTTGCATTTATTTAAGTCTCTCTCATCCTTCTCTCTCTATATTTCTATTCTTCTATTGCATAGTCTTACATGGTGTCATCGCCAAAAGAAGAACTTAAAGAGGTTTTATGAAGAGGGGATCATATTCTACATGTTCTATGTAGATATGTTGCAAAGAACGCAATATGGATTTTTGGTCCAATAAGTTTGATAGCTTCAATGAGGAAACCTTCCAAACCTTTTGAAGACCAACATTCCCATTAGTTAGAATATAAAAAAGGCCCTCTCAATTATCAAGATTGCGAAGATAGTTGCAAACAAGACAAAACGTCAAAGCATTAACCATCTAAATATTGCAACTCCAAAAGTTTTAGAAGAATGGAGGGGCCTTGTTCATCAACTTCTCTATATATTCATAATAAAGATCCTACTAAAGGACTCCACATGGCCATTCTAGCACCCTTAGTGCACATCCTTTTTATTCCCCTTGCACTACCTGAAAAGGATTGACTTGAGGGCACTAGCTATTCCCTTTGGTCTTGCAAGGTAGAGTGTGTGTTTGGTGCCATTGATATTTGGGAATTTGTGCATACCTTGATACTACATCCAATGGGGGATGATCCTTGTATAAGCTCTACTATTGACCAAGTGACTCTTTGGGATTGACTCAACACTTGAGCACAATCCTTGAGTCTTTATTAAGAGATCGTGCTTGTTCATGTTCATGGGATCTAGACATCTATGGAGGTTTGGAAAAAGCTATCTTCTCTTTACTAGCTAAAGACCTTTACCCAATGAATCAGCATTAAGAAGAAGCTTTGAATGCTATTCATTGATGATTCTCCTTCTACTGCATCTATAACATATAGGATTTAGGGACGAGCTTACATCTCTTGATGTGGCAAGATGATAACATTTGAGGATATGGTCATTGATTCTAATCACTCATCTTCCATCTCCAAAGTATGCTATTCATTGAGGATAACATTTGAAGAAGCTTTGAATGCTATTCATTGATGACTCTCCTTCTACCGCATCTATAACATATAGGATTTAGGGATGAGCTTGCATCCCTTGGTAGGATGATAACATTTGAGGATATAGTGATTGATTCTAATCGCTCATCTTCCATCTCCAAAGTATGCTAGTATTTTACACTAGCTTCCTGACTTCCATAGTCTTTGTGAGGAGCTTGGTCCACTTGTTTTAGAACAAGATGTGTGACACAAGAAGATTTGAACTAGTAGGTCCAGCTCCACAAACTTTTACTATAGGTTCAAGAGGGAGAAACAAGAAGGACAAGAAGGCTAAGAATAAGAAGAAGTTGGATAACATGAAGGGTGATAAGGAAGGGTCTAAGTGCCCATACTATGGGAAAGGAACTTGTCCTATTGCAAAAGGTTGGCAAAAGTATCCCCCCTTTCTTGAAGCTCGATGCTAAGGATTTGAAGGCTACATTGGCTATGACTACTAAGTCTAGCTTTGTCCATATGTTTGAGGTCAAGGACATTGCACTTTCTCCTTCCTTCTCCAATAACCCATGGCTTCTGGATAGTTGTGCTTCATCCCACACCACCTACATCGGGATTGGCTCTAGAACCTCCATTCCAAGGGGGTTACCATCACCATGACAACTTTTTGGTACCAATTCGTGGAGTGAGGACCATTCCCCTTGTATCAAATCATTAAGACTCTTATATCAAAGTTCTATATGTTCTTGATTTGGGATTTAAACTTTTGGTTGTTCATGGTTTGACACAACTAGAGATCCACCACTCAAGATGCAATTACCATTGAGGTTGCATCCATTAGTATTGTGCATTAAACAATACTCAAGAGGGTGGGCTCTTTAAGCTCATGGCACTTGCTATGCAAATATCATTATAGCTTGGGATACTTTGGCATACCTATTATGGCCATTTGAGCTTTGATTCCATTTTGCATCATTAAAATAAAGATAATGTTTCCATTGTTGGTAAAACTTTTGGCCTAGCTAAAAAGAACTTGCTCAATGAATGTGTTTCCTTATGGAAGAAGATGGTGGTGGCACTTCCAAATTTTTCCCATATCTACCTTGTGCCCTAGCTTTATTCAAGGAAAACAACATTCATAGCTCATCCCAAGGCTGCCTCTAAGAGGGCATCCACACTACTTGAGTTGGTTCACACTGACTTGTGTGGTCCTATGTGCATAGCCGCCATTTGGAAGGCCAATTACCTAATGCTTGTAGTTGATGACCTTTCTAGGTATGTGTCACCCTACTCTTTAGAATAAAAATCTAAGAGGCATACTTCAACTTCTATGATTGGAAGGTATTTGTTGAAAAGAAATCTTATTTCAAAGTTTGATGCATACAAGTTGCTCATAGATTAAGGACCTAAACATGTTGTGCAAAAGAAATGGGCTAGGGGTTAATGATGGAGTCAGTCAACAAAGGTCAATAGGCACTCTCAAGCTTGAGGACCCCTAGGTGTTGTGCAAGTGCAGGGGCGTGTATGCGCGTGCGTGCACGCACACACACACACACACACACACACACACACACACACACACACACACACACACACACACACACACACACACACACACACACACACACACACACACACACACACACACACACACATTCTTCTCTTCTTCTTCTTCTTATTTTAATTTTCAACTCTTCCTTTTCTTTTCTCGTTTCTTGAGATGGAGGAGGTAGATGTTTTAGGGAGTGTTTAAGACAAGGTTTACTCATGAGGTAGGTATTCACTACCATGTGAATTTTTAAGGGAGTCATAGATAGGAAGGGGTGACCACAACCTATGCAGCATGTGGCATTCATGTCTTCTAATAGGCCTAGATAGTATGCTGGTAGCATGGTGACATGTAGAATGAGCCTGGTTGTACCATACTTGTCAATACTTATGTTGACATCAAAGAATAAGGGGTGGCCCCTCCTCCTATGCTACTATTTTTTGGATTTAGCATGACTATCAGTAGCTTGAGGTGATTCCATGTGATGATGAAGTTTGAATATAGAAAATTTTGGAGCATATGCCAATATAGCACTGCAAAAGACCACCCATGCCATGTTGCTGGCCTCTAAGATGTGGATCTTTGCCAAGCCAATTGTGCTTCAAATCCCTAAAATCTTATTCGCACTCCTCCAACCTTGTCACTCCAAAAGTCCTCCACTTTAGAGTGCCACAATTCCAGTGCTTTCCCAAGGCTTCCCTTTTTTGTATTATGTGTTCCATTACATTGATAGGAAGTGTTACCTTGAGCTTTCCAGTCATCATAATAAAATCAAATTGTATGGATGTGTCCTCCAACTCAAACCTCCTCAAGGTAGCAATCTCCTTATCCCAACATGACTACCTCTCTCATCCTCTAGAAGTGGGTGTATGTCGACACCTCTTAGGGTGTTTCTTTGCACATTCTCTAAGCTCATTTATTCTTAGCACTGTCCTTTGCTTTGGATCCCTTAGTGTCTCTAATGAAGTGGAGTGATTCCATGGCACGTTGTTCAGGGGGAGTGGTGTCTTCAATGTCTAAGGCATGCCATGCTTATCCATTTCTTGTGGTGAAGGTGACGGTGGTGGGTGTTTTACTTCCATGAAGCCCAATCTAATTAGTCTTTTATTAGAGTGCCCCTCTTCCTTGAGCTAGTGTACCACCTCATTTCTTGTAGGCTATACTTTGGTAGTTGAGGATAGAGGTCCTAACGTGCTCCATAGTGCCTCTTTGTCCATATGCAATTTCCTCTTAAGGCCTTCCATTGTGTCTTCCTCTATAGGTTTCATGGCTTCAATTAGAGTTTCTTTGAAGCTCATCTACTGAATCTTCATTATTTTCTCTACCACCTTAACCCTTTCCAAGGCCACTTTCTTGTCATGTCTTGCCTTTACAAGCTTGCGAGCTAGCTCTTAGATGGGTTCTTCATTCCTTTCTTCTAGTTCAATTTTTCTTTTGGCTTGCTCCAATCCCCTATCTTGCCACTTGGTCAAGGCATCTTAAGTAGCAGATTGCTCCCTCATGTTTTCTAGAGTTCCTCTTTCTCCTTAGTTAGCTCTTTTACCCCTTTGCTCAAGGTTCTATTGGTTTTTAATGGCTTTCTCCTATTGCCCCTCCAATTGGAGCACCCTTTCCTTCATTTGCATGGTCTCCTCAATTCTAATTTGGGGTGGGCTAGGTGGAACCTCAATTTTTGCTCTTCTTTCCCCTCCTATCTATTCTACAGAGTTCCTTAAGGCTTGACGGTAGCCTTTAGCCTCTTGCCTTTCTTTGGCCTAGTGTTCTTGCTCTGCCTTGTGAGATTCCTTCACAACCATTTTGAGGGCATCCTTTTGCTCTGATGGTGTTCCTTTTTCCTCACCCTTTTTCTTTATAGCATCTTCCTTCTTTCCCCCTTTTGTAGTCCCTTTTTCCTTGCTTTTCTCTTGGGCATCCTCTTGTGCCTCTTCTCTATTTTCAGCTTTTTCCTCCTATTTTTGGATAGTCTCTAACTCCACCTAATGTGCCTCTTTTGCTATTTTCCTTCTCTCTTTTTCAGTCTTCTTGTTCCTCAACATATGTATTCTTTTCCTAGTTTGGGTCATCTATGAACCCTCCTCATCATGTGTTTGCCTTTGATTCTCCTATATATTGGATCCTTTCTTGCTTGCCGTTCTTCCCTTTGAGATCACTTCCTATGTTGAGGATGTTGTTGTGTCCTCCTAGGTGCATGTTATTAATTCTATAGCTGTACTTGGGTCATTTAAAGCTTCTTCAACAATGGAAATTAGCACACCTCCAAATGCAACAATGTCAACTCTTCCTATAGCTTTTCCCCTTGCAGGTTTCCTACTTCCCATATGACTTCCTCAAACTATGTAGGCTCACTAAGTAACTTGGCTATTGCATGTATTATGCTTCTTGTATATACATTTAGATCTACATCCTTCAAGTGCCCCATAACCAAGTCTTTAAAAATGGTCAAGGGATCCTATTCATTGGGGTATTGTGATGAGTGCTAGAGAATAACATGTGTATTAACTTGACCTATAATTGCAAGTTTGGGTGAAGGATTGCTTCCAGCTTGATACCATCATTATCCATTTCTTGATTTGTGAAGTTGAACTTTGCCACTGTATCTATTTTCTTCTTTAGTCGCAAATGGAACTTTGGTAAACCTAGAGTTTAGTGCACTCGTTCTACTAAGAGAGGAATTTCCACTTGTTAGAGTCCCTATTTTGTTTTTACCATCACAATCCCTCTCCTTTTTTCCACATCATAGTAGTTTGTTAGGCTCAATACATTTAGAATGGTTAACTCTTCCCCCAAACTTCTCTACATGCTTAGCTAAGGAACACATCTCCACTAGTTCTTGGGTTTTTTGCACCTCATCTATGACCCATCTAAGGTTTTGGATTTGTGTATACCTCAAGTATACATTCCTCAAAATGTCTACATTCATGTTATATTTTTCCCATTCTGCATATGTAAGAGGGACCTTGGCTTCTTGTGCCTTTTACGAACCAACCTTTTGTTGACTATTGCCATTTCTTGATGTATCTAAAAAAGAAGAAGGCATGTAATGAGAGGCTGAGATAGAAAGTTGACCATACGTAAATTGAAAAATTTCATTTTCTTAGAAATTATGTGTTGCTCAAAATATGAGAGAAATGACTTTTATTTCTAATTATTTACTTAACCCCCTTCTCCTTCCCTAAAAATTGAAATTCTTCCTAGCATGTAGGGGGTAGTGCTAAGTGACTTTGTGACTCAAGAGTATGTGCCAATGATGAAGAAAAAGGAAACAAAATAACAAAATGCATGCACAGATTGTGGTTGAAGGTATGTACAAGGAAAAGGAGAACTAATTGAGGATTGTAGGATCTTGATGTAGCAACCATCAATAGAAATGGGGACGGTACTCCATGGCTCTGGAACGATCCATGTCACTTGTTTGTAACCCACGTGTGTGATGTAAGTGTGGATGTCTATGAGAAAGTCTCTGGTCTTGATGCGACTAGCAATGTGAAGCTCTTCTATACTAAGAATTTGGTTAGCAAGATATGATCCTCTAAAGGTCGATTTCATGTGATGGCTAACACTCAGGATGATGTTAGTGCAATGTAGGTGTAACGCCCCTTCCCCCCTTTTTATTTTTTTAAAAAAATTGTTTCCTCCCCTCCGACAGTATGTCGGGGAGAGAGAGAGAGAGGGAGTGAAGTGGGAGAAGGGGGGGCATGCAGCCCAAGTGGCGGCGGACAGCTGCGTCCCCCCTTTATAAAGACCACCCCCTCCCTCCGTTGGCACAGATTCCCCCCCCGTTTGCTGCAAGCGCCACCCCTTGCCTGTCATCCTATCCAGCGGCCCCCCTCCAGCGTCCACAGGCCCCCCTTCACAGCGACGATAGATGATGCCCCCCCTGTGATCGTTGTTAAGAAGGAGGAGAAGAAGAGAAGGAGAGAGAAAAGGGAGAAGAAGAAGAAGAAGGAGAGGAGAAAAATAAGAGAGAGAAGAGGGAAAGAGAAGGAGGAGAAGAAGGAAGAAGGAGAGAGAGGAGAAGAAGAAGGAGAAGAAGAGAAAGAGAGAGGAGAGGAAGAAGGAGAAGCAGAGGGGGAAAGAGAAGGAGGAGAAGAAGGAGAGGGGGAGAGAGAAAGAAAGAAAGAAAGAAAGTTATATTAACGTCTTCTAAAGACCAAAATTGACCTATGAGACAAACTGTAATACAATTGATGAGGTCCAGCTATCCAAAATAAAAGTGCTGAATGAAAAGCTAAAAACAGGAAACTGAAAATATGGTGCTGTGAGTGTGATAAGTGTCGTATATGTGTATGTGCGTATGTAGCTCTGGTACTCTAGATAATGGCTACAAAAGGGGAACAAATGTCGGCTGTGATAGGGGAACAACTATCGGCTGTGATAAAGTGGTGCGATGTGTATATGTAACAGATGCAGGGAGATATACTATCTTGGGATGTAGTAGCAGTCGTCGAAGTCGCTAATAGCAGGTGATCCCTCCTGGATGCAGGATGTGGTACATCGGCGGTGGAGAAAGAGCAAACTGGAGATCTGAGATCCAATGTGTCGAGTGTCGTCAGATCTTAGTCTGCTGTCGATGTAGATCAAGAATCCTCCGGATCTCCTGTCGGTGTGGCTGTGGGGTTCGAAACCCCCGGATCCTCGTGCGGCATCGGGTACGCTGGTCCTCAGCCTGCTGTAGTGTGAGCCCGGAGGTCTGGCTGGAGGCTGGTATAGTAGCTCTCACTCCGTCTGTCTGAAAAAACTGTGTAATAGTCATCTGGGTGGGCCCCTCTCTGACTGGGACCCGCTGTGTGCTCTGCTCTCTGATGTGCCATGCCTCTCCCAGAAAACGGCCAAATGATCTCCGATCCATATCAGTCATACATCCCTGAAGTGAGCTGCTCAATGTGTATCTAGATCTCAACTCTGAGTATGCCGGGCATCTGAGAACAAAATGCTCCTCACTCTCCACCTCTGATCTGCAAAGGGGGCATATCCTCTCCTCCCGTGGGATGCCACTGGCTCTGCCACTCTCAATCATAAGCTGATGTGATGATACCCTGAGCTGTCCAATAAGAACTCTCAATCGATGTGGCATATAGATCTGCATATATCTCGGAATCTCTATGAATCCCTGCTCTGATATGCTCAAGAACTGTGTATAATAATGTGCCATCTTCGATGGCAGTGGCTGTGCAGGGCTGACCCATGTCCTCTGTATATAAATATGCCATATCTCCTGTCTGATGACTCTGTTCCTCTCAGAGAGAGAGAGGGTGTAAGTGGGAGCCTGAGTATCATATAGAAGAGGTGGGAGTCTATCAATGTCCAGCCCATGTCTGTCAAACCAAGCTCTAGTCTGTGCATACCATGATGTGGTATCCCCCGCTCAAGCCATCTCCTGAGATGCCATATATGCTCTGTATGCAATGCGATCTCTGTCCATATCCTGAAATCTGTGTAGGAAGCAGACTGTCTGAAATAATGCCTCGACTAGCATGGGCGGTGTGGCAAGCTCTGCTCGCACAATGTCATGTGGGACTGAGGCCTTGCTGCGAATCAATCTAGATATCATGATTACCTGAGGTCTCTCCATCAATGTCCATACATAATCGGCAAGGCCTGGCCCCCATATAGCTGCTCCATACATCAGTGCTGGAGTGACTAGAGTATCAAAGAGCCACCCCTTGGTGCGGGGCTCTTGGAAATGTGCCTGATGACACTGTCGCTCCATAAGAGCCAATGCCGAGTATCCTCTAGTGAGGCGGTCACGAGCTGCCTGTGTCATCGAGAAAGTCCCTGAAGCTGCTGTAAAGGTGACTCCCAAATATACATATGATCCAGTGACCTCAATACTCCCTTTTACTGCCATGAAAATAGAGAGAGAGAGAGAGAGAGGGAGAGAAAGAAAGAAAGAAAGAAAGTTATATTAACGTCTTCTAAAGACCAAAACTGGCCTATGAGACAAACTGTGATACAACTGATGAGGTCCACCTATCCAAAAGAAAAGTGGTGAATGAAAAGCTAAAAACTAGAGACTGAAAATACGGTGCTGTGAGTGTGATAAGTGTCGTGTATGTGTATGTGCGTATGTAGCTCTGGTACTCCAGATAATGGCTACAAAGGGGGAACAAATGTTGGCTGTGATAGGGGAACAACTGTCGGCTGTGATAAAGTGGTGCGATGTGTATATGTAAGAGATGTAGGGAGATATACTATCCTGGGATGTAGTAGCAGTCGTCCTCGGGGGGGTCACCTTATAGAACATGTAATATACCACGTGAGTTCAAAAGAAAGGGTATTTTTATTATGTTGACTTACAGTTTTCCAAAAACAGAAGGGGTTTATAAATGCACCTCATGTAAAATTTACATTAGGGGTCTTTTTAATTAAAAATTTTCAGAAGCATACTTTTTTAGGGAGACAGGGGGGGGGAAGGGGGGGGGGGGAGAGGGGTGTGTGGGGTGGTAAGGGGATGGATGGAGGGAAGATGGGGGAGGGGAATCAATACTAAAGGCATATATATTCTCATGAGACAAATATTTACAACTAGCATGTGGGAGGGGGGGGATTCTATCATAGCTTTTCATCAATATGAATTTACCTTGTGTTCACATTAAAATCCAGAAAACTTCCAAGTTTGAGGATTATAGGCAACATAGGTGCTTTTGTTGGGTGAGGCAAAGCATTCATAGTTGTTCCCTCTCCTTGCAATTTTATTAGCATTGCCCTTTAGGGCATATGCTAGTAAAATGGTGTGTGGCAAGGTAGTGCATGGCTCCAAAAAATTAGACACACTTTATTCAAGTTAAGTGGCTCACTATCTTGAGTAAAGTGGCCCACTTTATGAATTATGAGTTGTGGATCTTGGAAAAAAAGAGTCCTTAAAATTAGGCATTGGCTACATCAAGGTAGATTAGAAGTATTGGGGGAGGGCAATCAAGAGGTTTCTCAACTCACTCAACCTTGTAAACTATCATGGATAGTGGTCAAAATAGAAGTGGTACAATGGTATAGTAGTAAATCACATCTTAGTATGGATAGCACCCCCCTCTTTGCATAGAAGGCAAGAAGATCATCCAATCATTGTCTTCCACTCATGTTAAGAAGCCACATTTGTAGAATCTAGGCTCAATGATTACGGTTTTTGCAATGAAGATGTCATTGTGCATGATTTTCTTGTTTCTCTTATTGATGCCAAGGAAGATAATGCAGCTACTAAGTTGGATTTTCATCACTTTAGACATCGGCATATTGCCTATATCTTGTAATGGAGTATATCACCTAAATATTGGATCAAATTCATAATCTTCTTCTTCACAGTCATCATCTTCCCCCAAGCGTGCTTTCTCTAGAACATTCCAAATTGACAAGTAGGAAAAGGAGACAAATACAATACAAGTCAACTTTATCCATTGGGCTTGCTTTAGAAACAAGGCACTTAATGGTTTTTGTGAATTTTTTCTCAGTGAAAATTCTTGAATCCCTGCTCAAAACAAATGCTAGGGCTTCCATACGGAGGAAGAAGTAGACCAGAAACTATAGCTTGAGGAGTGTTCACCAAAAATCCAAGATTTAATGTAAAGTGAATTGCAAAATTTTCAAAAATACCCTCAAATTTTAAAGAAGAAGGTTTTAAAACTTGAACCCTTGAAAATTTTTAGTTATAAAAATGAAAAAATACATGTAATTTGATTCAAGAATCCTTCCAAAGTTATAATTTAAAGGTTTTTGTATTTGCTACCAAAAGTATTCATCATGAACACTGAGACTGGGATATTTTGCTACTTGTGACAATTCATGAATAGAACTAACAAAAATTCTTTCATAATTTAAATAATTTTGCTAGTTAAAATGTGGTTGCATAATGCTGTGTGTTACAAATAACGTAACCTTAAAGCTACAAGGATATACTCAAAGTATCGAAATCTAATTGTTTGACATTATTTGTTGAGCTAACGTTGAGAGAGCGAGCGAGCCGCCCTGGACGATCTCCGAGCTCGACAAGCTTGTCCCAGCTCTTCATGAGGCCGAGGCAATCAAATTCAGGAGCTTCAAGCTCAAGAGCGGCATCACCTCCCCCATATACATCGACCTCCATGTCATCGTCTCCTTCCCTGCCTTGCTCGCGCAGAGGTCGCACAGGCCATCTGGTGCACCGTCTCCTCCCTCTGCTTCGACGTCATCTGTGGTGTCCCCTACACCCTACTCCCCATTACCACCGCCATCTCCCTCGCCCGAGCCGTTCCCATGGTCTTGCACCAGAAGGAGGTCAAGGACTACGGCACATGCAAGTCCATCGAGGGCGTCTTCTACCCTGGCCAGTCCTTGCTAGTCCTTGAGGACCTCGTCACCAGCGGCGCCTCTATCCTCAAGATTGTCGCTCCGCTCACTAATGTCTCACCGATGCTGTTGTGCTGATGGACCAACAGTAGGGGGGGCTGTGCAACCCTGCACCAGAAGGCTTGAAGCTTCATGCTGCACTCGAGCTGACTTAGATGGTGGAGGTGCTCGTGCAGCATGGAAAGCTAAAGGAAGATGTGGCTGCCTCTGTGCAACAGTTTTTGGCAAAGAATCAGACTTCCTTGTGAGGTCTAGCACAAGGGCAGGTTCCCCATCCTCCTAAGAGCAGGATGTCTTACAGCCAATGTGCTCTTCTTGCACAGAACGCAACAGCAAAGAGACGTTTTGAGCTCATGGAGAGAAAGAAGAGAAACTTGTCATTGGCTGCAGATGTGAACACAACAGAAGAGCTGTTGGCTATTTCTGAAAAGGTATGTATAAGCTTTTTCATCAAGATGAGGGTGGCAACTTCTTGTCTTCTGTCTAATGCTATGGCCTATTTATATGCCCCTCTCCACTCACTTAGTATTGTTGTATTGGATTACATCCACCTAGAGAGAGGGAGACTGAATGCACTGCTAGTCATCACACATGTTGGTATTTCTGTAGCACTGTACTGTACATCTGATTCTTTCATTTATGGATCCTATTGCCCATTCATCGTTCTCTTTTGAGTTCTTGTTCTTCACTATTTTCATGATTTGTCTTTTATCACTTCCGTTCATTTGTGCATTCTCACATGGTATAAAAAATGACTGTTGTTGCTGCTGTATTTACACTGATTACATGTCTGCAATCTTTGCATTTGCTGCTTCCGAACCTGCTTCATGTTGGGTGACCTGTTTGGCTGCTAATCTGAGTTGACATAACCTGCATTTTCTACTGTGGAGCTTCTTCTACAGCTGCATGACATCATTCCTGAATCATGCAACCTGTTTTCTAATGTTATAGATGGCTGCACCTTGTGTTTTTGCTGCTACACCTGTTGTGGAGGGCTGGGACTGCTTTGCAAAGGCTGATTACAATGTTGCATGTGGTTGTGATCCCTCACTACTCCATTGTTTGGGTTGGTATGTGTGCTTTTTTGATTGTTTGTGTGAGATTGAACTGCGAGCTAACTGTTGAATTCTTGTGTTGTTCAGGATGATTGACCTGAAGTCCCCCATGTTTCTCTCTCTATTCTCTGTTCAGTTAGAACGACAGTGAGATTTGATGGTATAACTTAACCAATAACACAAGCAATCGATCAACGTGAGCTTTTCTGTCCTTTACATTGATTTCAAGTTACATCATTGGAAAACATAGCAGTTCAAGGAAAAACAAAATGTGTGCCTTTTAATTGTTCCTTGGAACTTAAATATACCAACACTTCAAGTCCAAGACCTTCTTGATGCAATAATTTGCTCCACATGAGTACAATCATCTAGCCAAAGAGGAGCATTTCTTCAATGAGCTATTTGATTGGACCTGAGTGTGTGGTACAATTGAAGCCATCTTTACATGTCTTGGTTGTATATATTTATCTGGTGGATGTTGTCATGTGCAGGTTATGTGAGTTTACTATTGTAAAGGCCTTGGTTAGGAACATCACCACAATATTTGATCAAGGCAGTTGCAGTACAAGTTATGAGAGACTCAGGTATTCACCATCACTTGCCAAATATGTAATTAGTAGGCCCACCTCTTAACTACGGGCAGCAAAAGACCACAGCTAGGCTGCGCGAAGATAGTTGTCTGTGCATTAGTTAGTCAAGTGCATCTATGTCTAGTAGGTGCATTTTTTGCATCTAGAAAAGATGAGGCTGTCTAATAGACTACTCACTTTTCTAGATGCAAAAAATGCACCTACTATAGTGGTTGCACTTTTTGCATCTATGTCTAGTAGGCTGCTCATTGGAGTGCTTGCCAAAGCAGCCATTGGACAGACTCCAGAGTTAAAATATTATGTCAAAGGGATATTGGAGAACGTCAAATTCTTCATAGTGCTGTTTGGTATTATAGAACACCAAGAAATCATAGGTTCAAAGGGGTGTTGAAGGGGGAGTCTCAAAGTATTGTGATCATCCATCATTCGTATGTGGATTATTGAACTTGTTTTCCTCTTTGTGGTGTCTTGGGCTTGAGATGTGAACATTGCTTGACCTATTTCAGCTTGTGCAAGGCTAGGATTTTGGCGCAATCTAGACAAACTTGTACTTAGAACCATCTTTTTAACTTGGATCACAATTCAATTGTTATGTTTGGGGTCTTTTAGATGCTAAATATTTTACTTGCAAAGTCTATTTGGATTCTTGAGTAGAAAGTTCAAAAGATTATCAATCTTGTTGTGAGAAGGGTCACTTGTAAGGAAATGCTAGGGCAATAGAGAAGGCACAATTTGTTTGAGGCATATGGCAATACAATCCAACATATTTTGTAGAAAAGGATCATAGGATGTAGGTATCAAAATTGTTGTGAGAGTGCATAATGGAAAGGAAAGTGAACTTGGAGAGAATAGAGGAGGCTTGAAAGAAATTTAAGAGTCATAAGTAATAAATTAACAAAAATTTGAATGACAAGGTTGCAATAGTTAGCCCCAACATGCAGCTCTAAGCATTTGTGTGGGTGCTAGAGGGGGATGAGATAGAATGAGGAGGGCTGGCTGAATGAAGAGTGGATGATGGATCAGTGGAGTGAGGGGGCAAGCTACCTATAAATGGGCAAGTTGTAGTCTCAACTAGTATACCAATCGACTAGGCCCAAAATATTGGCACCTAGGTGAGCTTGCCCATTGACAAAGTGGCCATCACGATAGAAATGAAAAGTATTGGTGCAACTTCCAATAAAGCTTTTGGGACACAAAAGATGATAGACAAACAGAATTCTAGAGCTTCAAATATCCTTGTTTGACTTAAGCTCGGGCTCATAGGTAGGAGATGATGAGACATGATAGACATGATTGCTAATATCCCCTCTTAGATCCTAGATGTGGTGGGAGGCCAAAGAAGATGGAATAGATCCAAGGGTGGTAGGAGTGCCACTATCGATGAAGTCCATCAATGATGAATGTCAACCAAGGAGTAAAAGAACAATAGGGACAAAGGGCCATGGAATAGGCATGCAAGCGGTACGGGATGGTATCTTGATGATGAAGGAAAGAGACCGTCACATGAAGAAAAGGCTTGTGGAGGATTGTAATCCTTGAAGAAGTTCCTCACAATCTTGGGTATCCCTCTCTACTACACAAAGGCTAGGGAATCTAGAGTTGCATCTTTGATATTGTTCCCCTTTGAAAGGGATGGGGGTACGAGGAAACAACCAAAAGATATGGTGGGGGTGGGGTAGAATCTGTTGATGGATGGTACACAAATGGGAATGAAGGGGGCAACGGGAAACTACCTCAGAGGGCCCTTTACAAGAAGGGGCGTGGAGCCTATACAACTACAAATCCTATCAACTTGTCATAAGAATGGCCCTTGAAGAAGAATCTGTAGTGAGTATGGCTTGCTTGGTGAAGACAACTTAAGTACCTAGTCTAGTAAGGCCATGGATTGAGAGAAGATGAAAGCCTAAGTTGAAAACATGTAGGATTTTCAAAATGGAGCTTGAAGATAGATGGTTGGGCAAAGGTGAGGGTATTTTTTCCAACACTTCTTTTGAAGGTGTGAGGTCTTCCCATAGTGTGGATACTTCGAATACCCATTGTGGCTCCCCTTTGTATTTGTATCAGAGTCAGAAGATTACTTTGATTTCTTGGACCTCTTCTTCCCTTCCTTTTGCTTGCCTTGTCCTTGTCAAGAAAAATGATGGGATGGCATGCACTCATACCATATTAGGGAGATAGTAGGGATCGCGGGGAGAAACACAGAATGTACGGCAAACACTAAGATTTAAATCTAAGGGTCAATAAAGGTTGGGGAGTACTCCAAGTTGCAAATGGCCTAGGCAAGCTAATTATGGATGGGCACATTTAATTTTGGGCTGAAATTAATTTTCTAAATGATTTAAATCTAAAAATTAATTAGTGGCTGGATAATGCTAGAAAATGGGTTTAGAAGGCTGCTACTGTGAGAGTGCTTACGACTACAAAGCCCATAGCATCATACAATTTGCTCAACACTTCTTGATCATTCCAATATCTCATCATGGCTATAGGTTTCCTTGGTTTAATCTCTCTAGAATAGGCTTCAAGTTTCTCAGCCATGGTCATAAACTGAGGATTCTACATTACTTGTTACATTACATCGAAGTATTGTTGTGTGTCTAGCTGTGGGATACCGCTTGAACCAGCACTTTGAACACCGTGTTGCAACTATTTGGCCATATATTGTCTGTTCATTAGGTTCTTGGTGATGTAACATGCTCTGTGGTTTTGTCGACCTTTGCCAGGCGATCTTGAAATGCAGAAGTGCTGTAGCTAATGAGTGACCTCATGCCACAATAGAATACGAGTGAACTACTGGATTATACGAAAATAATATGGCCTCTCAGACTGTATAGTCAGGCAACTTCATCAGGATTTGTGATAACAATCGCATGAGCCTTTTCTTGAAGCAGCTCGTCCTCATTTGTGTTAGTGAAATGACCAGCAAACTATAGTGGGTGAAGAGAGACTGGATTAGGTCGATCTTCCCAAATTTCCTTGCAAAGGCTCAGTTGAGTGGAAGCTAGCTTAATTCATGAAAGATCCTCAATTCGGTCAAGCTTATCAAAGTCTTATTCTTCTCAACAAATGGATCATGCTTTCTACCATTATTAGGGAGGTTGAAGACAAGGAAATGTGACTATTGATTAATGCAGTATACACTATTAATAGGCAGTAAAATAGACTGAGGATAGCTCCATTATCCTTGAAATTGTTGCTTGAGGTTTCAAGGGCTCCATAATCTCCATCGTTAGCTTTATTTTAAGCTCCAAAGGCTTAATAAGGTAGTTGCAGCTTCTGGAATCAAATGGAACAGATCTAAGGACTTTTGTCTAGTTTAATGGGCCAAATGGAGAGAACCTCGGGGGGGTCATCCTAGTACTTGATAGGGAATCGAGCTGCAGTCTTTTGGATGGACACTAGAATTAGCTTAGAAAGATTCTGTGAGAGCTAAGCATTGTTGTATGACAAGAGACTTTGGAAATATATGAAAAGATCAAGAGAGTTGAAAAGATCAATGTTAGTCACATTTCTCATCAGTATATCTAAAGAAAATGTATTCCAATCAATGAACAGGAAGAAAGTTCATGCATCCATATAGCACAAGTGTCAAACAATGTGATTTGCAAAGCACTATCCTAGGTTCTAGAACTGGTGAATAATACACATGCACCCTCTAAGAAGCTCAGCAAGAGTTTTGTCAGTAGGGTTCAGCAACAACTCACATGATCATCAGCTCCACTCAGTGCATTTTGTGTTGATTATGCAGGCTCAGCAACAGTTTCGTTAGCAAGCTAGAAGAAACAGTGGAGACAGAAAAGTCTATGAAATTTGAATGCTTCCAGTGTATGGCATTGTGGCAAGAAGGATGGGGATATTGGATTCGGTAGCAAGTTGTACTCTCCAATGGGCATATGTAATGTAGGGGTGAAAATGCAACGAATGTATAATGCAATCTATTTCAGCCCTACACTTAGAAGGATTTTGTACTTTGGAGTATGCAGTGGTATTGACAGGACATATATGTTCATTGGCATTCTTATGGTCACCTACAAGCAAGATTTGCTTTAGTTTTGGATTTGCAGAGGCTATTTTCACTTACCATAGTAACCTACAACTGTTCCCTATTCTCTTCAGTGGTTTGGTATTGGGTATTGGCTCAAATTTGGATGAGAAGTACCAAAAACACTCAAACAGGGCAAAACAGGGTGCTGTCTACTATAGACAGACCTAGAGAATCATTTCCAGAATGGGGTGTAGGTACAAAATAATGCAAAACAGGACTCTTAATTGAAGGTAGACATTGTGTGCTTCGAGTGAAGCCATCAAACACCTCGTTCCGATCAGTATTTCTCAAGTTATGGCCAAAACAATGCAACTAGTTACTTGGGACAGACATAGTAAATCATTTCCAGAATGGGGTATTGAAATATTTTAATGTGAACCAAGAATTTTAATTGATACTAGACATCGTGGGCTTCGAGCAGAGCCATCAAGCACCTCATTTGGATCAGTATTTCTCAAGATATGGCCCAAACTATGCAACTAGGTACCCGGGACAGCTTATCTACATGGGACAGTTTAGTGAAGGATGTCAGGGAAATGAAGTTAGAGGTTGAAAACCTTGTGTCTCTTGTTGATAAAGGTGTTGGACTAGCATCTATGAGTCAGCATACTCATGCTTTTGGATATAATGCTTATGGTTATGCTTCCTATGATGCTCCAGCTCATTGTCATGACAGTTTTGGATCTCCTATTTCTTCCTTCACTAGTGGGAAATATTTTAGCAATTCTGGGGGATACTATGGTCATGATAATGCGTGCCAAAATGAGCCCTTCTCGAATGGTTCTTGATAACCGCAAGATGTTCTTATTCATGATAATCACTATCATGAGAGTTGTGTTTGTATCATCCCTTATTATCAAAGCAATGTCTATGAGTAGAGGCACGATGTTTTAGAGCAGCGGCAAAGTCATTATGGTGGATCTTATCCATATGGTGATTATGCTTCATGCATTGAAGAAAGGAAGTATTCACATGATGTTGGTCAGCAAATTAATGATTATGATCAAGGGGGATATATATGCAGTCCAACATACTTGGAAAACGAGCACTCTTATGACAGATTTTCTTATGTACCATCTTCTTTTGAGAATGATCATGGTGGCCATATCTATGATGGCTATGTTAAAAAATCACATACGTATTCTTCTTCTTGCCATGAAGTTGGACAATACTCTCATGGTTTTGAACAACGGCAAGGTTCTTTTGGGCAGCCATAGTTACTTAATGACTATGTTTCTTCTTCAAGACCATACTCAAATGCTTTTGGACAGCGTACTTATGATAGTGCTTACAGAAATGCCTATAGCTATGATCATCATTATACATATGCATGCACTGGTTATGATTGCTCCAATGGATAGCATCTTAATGGGAATCAGGCTACTCTCTCTCAGCCATATGTAGTAGAGAATGGACAGAACCATACATCATTTAATGCAGGGATGTGTTCCATACTAATTGATGTTGATCATGCATATGGAGATGAGTTGAAAGCTGAAGGAGTGGGCAGCATTGAAGAAAATGAAGAATATGAAGTACATGATAGCTTACAAAATGAAGAAGAAGATGAAGAAGAGGACAATGCAGTAAATGAGGAACAAGATTATGATCAAGAAGGGGATCAAGGAAAAGAAGATGACATTGAAGACACTCAAGATCCTTTTGTCTTTCAAGAAGCATATGATAGTGACAGTCTTGTAGATCTTGTGGTGCCTCATGTGCATCATCATGCTTATCAGTCTATTGATGATGATGATCTCTACTATCACGGTACACACATGTTTGATGAGAATGATGGTGATATTGATGACTCTGAGGTATATGGGGCTAATTATGCAGATTATGGGCAGGACTCTTCTTATCCTTTTGACCCAGGTGGTGGTCAATATTGTGCTGACAGTTTTGATGCTGGTTTTCCTACCCTAGATGGCTATTATGATGGGATACCCTTTGATCCGGGTGAGGATCAGGTTCATTGGGCTTGCTATAGATGACTATTACTTTGGAAATCGTATGATCCGAGTTGATTTTGGGAGAATTTCATGTGGTTGGAGACAGGGGACAATTTGCTATATTAATTTTCTGTGAGAAAATTAATCAGTATAACTTCATTAAACATGGCAAGTTTTGTTATGGGCTGATAGCTTATGTTATGAACTTTGTTTCTAGTGTTCATACGCCCCGTTTGGATACTCCTATTGAAAGTTATGATCATTTTTCTACATCTACCCTATTCAGCCCAAATTTACTGTTTCATGGCAGATCTCCTATCCTATGAAGACCATTTGTTGAAGATCCACTTTTGGAGTTTGTCATGAGTTTTGTATTCTATATTCTCTCCTATTACATGTATCCATCCTTGTATTCATTATAATTTCAGCTTTGAGGACAAAGCTTTTCTAGGAGGGGATGGTTTGTAATGTAGGAAAATTTTCCATGTATCAAGGATACCATTACAACCATAAAATGGGCTGACATATGTAAATATACCCTATAATTAGAGGATTAGGGTTAGCTAGGTTTGGCTAGGGCTAGCTATAAAATGTGAGGCTAGCCAAATGTAGCATCATCTTTGGATCATTTAGAGAATTAATGTTTTGGTAACTTTCTTGTACTTCTTTCCTAGTTTAGCTATGGTTACCAGCCATGATTAATGCAGATTAGTTTCTTTCCTTTCAATTTGTATTGTTGGTTTCTTGTTGATCATCCATGGTTGGTCATGGATCTAGGCCAATTTAGGCTAAGCTAGTTTAGCTTCATTACAGTTATTGAGTGGAATGGCACTTGGGACCTTGTGCCTAGGCATGTTCATGGGAAGGTGATTGGTGTTAAATGGGTCTTTAAGACCAAATACCACAGTGGTGGCACTTTGGATAAGCACAAAGCGCGGCTCGTTGCAAAGGGCTTTGCATAGCGGCTAAGAGTGGATTTCCATAACACCTTTGCACCTATAGCTAGGATGGCTACCATTAGGGCGGTTCTTGCCTTAGCTAGCCATAGTAGATGGCCGATTTATCAGCTTGATGTGAAGTCTACCCTTCTCAATTGCAATTTGAAGGAGGAGATCTATGTTGAGCAGTCTTTAGGCTTTTCCATCATCAAGTGGACATGTGTATAGGTTGAAGGCCCTTTACGGCCTCAAATAGGCTCCATGTGCTTAGAATGAGAAGATATACTCGTTTCTCCAAGGGAAGTTGGGGTATTGACATTCCTCTTCCGATCTCTAGTTGTATATCCACACCTTAGTTGGAGAGCATGTGTTGTTCATGCTTTATGTGGATGATTTTATCTTGATAGGTAACATGTCTAGAAGGTCGCATAGGCACTACATGAGGTGTTCGAGATGATGGATATCGGTCTTCTCCATTTCTTTTAGGTCATAAGATTTACTAGACTCCAAGGGGGTTTTCATCTCCTAGTAGCTATATGTGTAAGAGCTTTTGGCCACATTTGAGATAGATGGATGTAAGGCCATTTCTAATCCTATGGATCCAAACTAGAAAGCTATGGCCTATGCAAATTCACTAATGGTGGATGCTTCCCTCTATAGGCAGTTGATTGGGTCCTTGATTTGGCTTCTTAACACTTGGGTTGATTTATGCTTTCCTGTAGGTTTGTTGGCTAGGTTAATCAGTGAACCCAAGGTGGTTCATTGGAAGCTTGCTATGAGGATTTTGTAGTTCTCGAGGGGGGCGTTTGATCTTGTACTCATTATCCAAAGGGTATTGAAGATTTGCCTTTGGTTCTTACGGGTCGGATGGATTCAAATTGGGTTGGAGATGTTGACCAATGGAGGTCAACCAAGTGTTATCTCTTGGAGTGGCAAAAAGTAGCCCACAATTGCCCGTTGTTTCAGAAAGGTGGAGTATAGAGTAGTCTTCTACTGTATGTGATTCAGTGTCAAGATGTGTGATGATGCAGAGAGAGAGTAGGGTTTGCGGACATAGTGTGTGTACAATAAACACCAAGAGAGAAGAGAAACTCAGAAATACAATAAGAACATGGTGATGTACACTAAATCATGCTATGAGAAGAAAAATTGATACAACGGAGCGGAAGCTCTAAAGATGGCTAGTCGTAAAAGTAATGAAGTCAACATACTTATGTATTATTCTTTTTTATAGCATACAACATTTATCATACTACACAATCCAAATGTATAAGACATGCTTTGGACATGTGGATCTTGGAGTCTTTTGCGTATAGCTCTATGTTACAATGCTATTGTAAAAGTTTCATAATATTAACATCATGTTTGGATATCCATCTTGGATCATTGTGAGAATTCCATGGCTAAAATACTGTAGTATTATGTTTTAATTTGAATTGTACAGAAGGGACCATAAAAATGCACATTCGATTTGAATTTTAGATTTACAGAGGGGATATAACTATTGCCTTCAAAATTCACAAAAGGGGTATATAAAATAGTGAAAAAAATTTAAAAAGGGGTTTTTTAAGTATCCTTTGAACGCACGTTATATAGAGGGCTTCTATAAGGTGACCCCCCCGAGCAGTCGTCGAAGTCCCTAAAAGCAGGTGATCCCTCCTGGATGCAGGATGTGGTACATCGGCGGTGGAGAAAGAGCAAAATGGAGGTCTGATGTCCAATGTGTCGAGTGTCGTCGGATCTCAGTCTGCTGTCGATGTAGATCAAGAATCCTTCGAATCTCCTGTCGGTGTGGCTGTGGGGTCCGAAACCCACGGATCCTCGTGCGGCGTCGGGTACGCTGGTCCTCAGCCTGCTGTAGTGTGAGCTCGGAGGTCTGGGTGGAGGCTGGTATAGTAGCTCTCACTCTGTTTGTTTGAAAGAACTGTGTAATAGTTGTCTGGGTGGGCCCCTCTCTGATGGGACCCGTTGTGTGCTCTGCTCTCTGATGTGCCATGCCTCTCCCAGAAAACGGCCAAATGATCTCTGATCCATATCAGTCATACATCCTTGAAGTGAGCTGCTCAATGTGTATCTAGATCTCAACTCTGAGTATGCCGAGCATCTGAGAACAAAATGCTCCTCACTCTTCACCTCTGATCTGCAAAGGGGGCATATCCCCTCCTCCTGTGGGATGCCACTGAGAGAGAGAGAGAGAGAGAGAGAGAGAGAGAGAGAGAGAGAGAGAGAGAGAGAGAGAGAGAGAGAGAGAGAGAGAGAAAGTTATATTAATGTCTTCTAAAGACCAAAACTGGCCTATGAGACAAACTGTGATACAACTGATGAGGTCCAGCTATCCAAAATAAAAGTGCTGAATGAAAAGCTAAAAACTGGAAACTGAAAATACGGTGCTGTGAGTGTGATAAGTGCCGTGTATATGTATGTGCGTATGTAGCTCTGGTACTCCAGATAATGGCTACAGAGGGGGAACAAATGTCGGCTGTGATAGGGGAACAACTGTCAGCTGTGATAAAGTGGTGGGATGTGTATATGTAACAGATGCAGGGAGATATACTATCCTGGGATGTAGTAGTAGTCGTCGAAGTCACTAATAGCAGGTGATCCCTCCTGGATGCAGGATGTGGTACATCGGCGGTGCAGAAAGAGCAAACTGGAGATCTGAGATCCAATGTGTCGAGTGTCGTCGGATCTCAGTTTGCTGTCGATGTAGATCAAGAATCCTCCGGATCTCCTGTCCGTGTGGCTGTGGGGTCCGAAACCCACGGATCCTCGTGCGGCGTCGGGTACGCTGGTCCTCAGCCTGCTGTAGTGTGAGCCCGGAGGTCTGGTACAGTAGCTCTCACTCTGTCTGTTTGAAAGAACTGTGTAATAGTCATCTGGGTGGGCCCCTCTCTGACTGGGACCCGTTGTGTGCTCTGCTCTCTGATGTGCCATGCCTCTCCCAGAAAACGGCCAAATGATCTCCGATCCATATCAGTCATACATCCCTGAAGTGAGCTGCTCAATGTGTATCTAGATCTCAACTCTGAGTATGCCGGGCATCTGAGAACAAAATGCTCCTCACTCTCCACCTCTGATCTGCAAAGGGGGCATATCCTCTCCTCCCGTGGGATGCCACTGGCTCTGCCACTCTCAATCATAAGCTGATGTGATGATACCCTGAGCT
This sequence comes from Lygodium microphyllum, assembly GCF_053477565.2. Classification (NCBI taxonomy): domain Eukaryota; kingdom Viridiplantae; phylum Streptophyta; class Polypodiopsida; order Schizaeales; family Lygodiaceae; genus Lygodium; species Lygodium microphyllum. The sequence goes on along the minus strand of NC_141161.1, from coordinate 11,236,199 downwards.
GTCCAATAAGAACTCTCAATCGATGTGGCATATAGATCTGCATATATCTCGGAATCTCTATGAATCCCTGCTCTGATATGCTCAAGAACTGTGTATAATAATGTGCCATCTTCGATGGCAGTGGCTGTGCAGGGCTGACCCATGTCCTCTGTATATAAATATGCCATATCTCCTGTTTGATGACTCTGTTCCTCTCAGAGAGAGAGGGTGTAAGTGGGAGCCTGAGTATCATATAGAAGAGGTGGGAGTCTATCAATGTCCAGCCCATGTCTGTCAAACCAAGCTCTAGTCTGTGCATACCATGATGTGGTATCCCCCGCTCAAGCCATCTCCTGAGATGCCATATATGCTCTGTATGCAATGCGATCTCTGTCCATATCCTGAAATCTGTGTAGGAAGCAGACTGTCTGAAATAATGCCTCGACTAGCATGGGCGGTGTGGCAAGCTCTGCTCGCACAATGTCATGTGGGACTGAGGCCTTGCTGCGAATCAATCTAGATATCATGATCACTTGAGGTCTCTCCATCAATGTCCATACATAATCGGCAAGGCCTGGCCCCCATATAGCTGTTCCATACATCAGTGCTGGAGTGACTAGAGTATCAAAGAGCCACCCCTTGGTGCGGGGCTCTTGGAAATGTGCCTGATGACACTGTCGCTCCATAAGAGCCAATGCTGAGTATCCTCTAGTGAGGCGGTCACGAGCTGCCTGTGTCATCGAGAAAGTCCCTGAAGCTGCTGTAAAGGTGACTCCCAAATATACATATGATCCAGTGACCTCAATACTCCCTTTTACTGCCATGAAAATACTTTGTCTGCATATCTGAGCTGATGTATGGAATATAAGAACCTTGGTTTTACCAAGGTTCACTGTCATGCCTCTCTGTATGCAAAAATCATCCAATGCTAATAAATGCAGCTGTAATCCCTGAGCTGAGTCTGAGACCAACACAATGTCATCTACATATAGTAAGATATGAACTGTGGCTCCACTGAGATCTATACCTCCACCGGCTCGCTGTTGAATAGACTTTGCTATCTCATCAATGTATAGCCCAAATAGGGTCCGTGAGAGTGGGCATCCTTGTTTCACACCAATGGTGCTCACAAGGGGATCTGATATACCTCCCGGACATCTGACTCTGCCAGTAACCCGCTCATATAGTGCATAAATACCCCACATCATGTCATCGTCCACCCCCAGATCAAGTAGACGTCTGAAAAGCCTCTCTCTCGGAACCATGTCAAAGGCTTTGCAGAAATCCACAAAGCAACAGTACAATCTCTGTTTCTTCACTCGTGTCTGGTTGATCAGACAACGGAGAGTGAATATGTGGTCTATGGTAGAAAATGCCCGTTTGAACCCTGCCTGTCCGGGTGTGCGCATGCACTCTCTCTCTGCCAGCGTGCTGAGCTCCTCCTCCATCACCATGCCATAAAGTTTGGCCAAGACTGGCCCAATCATGATGGTCCTATATGTGTTAGGGTCCATAGGATCCCCTGACTTGTGGATAGGTACAATGGTGTGCTCTGTCCACGAGTCAGGGAACCCCTCAGACAATGCACGGTTGAAGAGGTGAGCAATGAGTGGAGCCAATGTGTCTCTGCCATATATAATATGCTCTGCTTGAAGATCAAATTGGTCTCGAGCGCGGCCATGCTGTAACCGTGAGATAGCATGTTTCACCATACTAGTGGTAAAAAATGATGAAATACCCGGTCTCGGTGTACATGGTGTGGGTATCAGAGGCTGTGCAGGTACATGATATAAACTCTGTGCGTATCCATGCCATACTGCAGGGTCATGTATTGGTGTGGGTGAGCGTGGTTCTCTAATCTGCCTCCATGCCTCTACACAATCTCTACTCATAAGAAGGTGGTATATATCCCAATATCTCTCCTCCTCCCATTCCCGCTTTTTATGGCGGTCAAGCGGTGCATGCGTCTTTGCGCCTGTTTGTGTGTGATCTCTCCTCTGGCCTCCAAATCGCGTAGCTGTCGACGTAGATCTCTGCACTCATCATCATACCATCTGTTCTGTGGCATGGTACCGGTCTGAGGGGGGTGCGTGTATGTGTGATGTGGAAAACTGAGTGTAGCAGAATCATGCAGAATGTGTGTGATATCAGTGGTCAATGTATCAAGGGGTGCGTATGGATCAAGTGACGTGATGTGCTCCTCCAGATGCTGTGAGTAAACATGTGAGAGCTCATGAGTGAAGTGTATGGTAGTATGCATGTGGGGTATGATATCTGCAGGTGGTGATGATAATGAGGTGAGAAGTGAGAAACTGAGAAAGGTGTGATCGGCACCGAGTGGAAGTCTCCCAAGGCCGAAGGACTCGATAGTATGCATCCCATCGATATGTCCGAGCAGATAATCTACAGTACTCTTGCTCCCCTCCCCCCCCTCCCCCCCCATGTGGGAAGCATGTAAGACCTCTTGAATATGGCCATTGTGCCATCCCGTTATAAATAACGAGATGATGTCTACTACCAAGCTCAAGTAAATGCCCTCCATACCCTGTGGCGTTTGGCCTAGTATCTGCTGACTCCCTACTGATCCCCAACTCCTCAGGGTCTAATGCTCTCATGATCTCTGGCTGCTCCATATCAAAACTCTCACACTGTCGGCTCTGTGTGCGCCTGTTGAAGTCCCCCATAAGGAAGACCTCACCCAAACTAGAATACAGAATAATTTCCTCTGAGAGCTGTGAATAAGGGGAGGGGGAATCTCTGGCCTGAATACCACCGTGCGTAGTAGCATATCTGGATCCTCGTGGTGAAAAGTAGCATACTGCCATATAGATCCATCTCTCATCTGATATCTGCACTCTGATCCATATGTAACTGGCCTCCTCATCTCGTCTCACTAACTGGATATGTCTATGTATCCCCTGATGGAATAGAACTGCCACCCCTCCTGAGCCCCTAGATGTGCTCTGCCTAGTAGTAGCTCGGTATGTAGATACCCACTCAAATCCTGTAATGCGTGGAAGCCCTCTTTGGGCTCTCATGTGTCTCTGTGAGACATATAACATCATGGTCGAGTAAAATCTCCTCAAGTCTATCCGGTCTTGACCATAGGGAGCCGTTGCAGTTCCAAACTGCCACACGTATCGGGGTCTCCTGTACAGTCCTCTGCCCCGTCTCATAGGCACACGCCCCCCTATTTGGTGGGGCGTCCATCTATAAAAATCCGGCCATCTCGATAGAAGGTCTTACGGCCTTCTCTACGTGCTTGGAGTATCTGTGGCATGCATGCTCGTCTGTGTGCAATCTGCATCTGAGTCAGGTCCTCATCCATGAAGATGGGAGCCCCAGTCATCCCTCGGAGTGAAATCCGCTTCCGAAAAAAAGCGGCTCTGTCCTCCGGTGTGCTCATATGTAATATCAGAGCTCTGACCTTGGTAGTATCTCGTCCTGTATGCCATGCCTGAGTAAAGGGCATGCTCGTGTACCCTAGTCGGGTGCATAGCCCGCATGCGTCCTCCTTCGGAGAGGCCCCTTCGGGGAGCTCGGTAATACGCACGTTCAATCTACGCGCGTTCCTGAGCCTCTCCTCCTCTAAGGTCTCCTGAACCCGGAGTACCTCCTCCTTTTTATTTTCTTCCTGGACCTCCTTCTTAATGTTCTTCTTCACTACCTCAATCCACCCCTCCTTATTCCCTTCTAATTCTTCCTTCATGTTTGCTTTGATTTTTTCCTCCCATCCCTCTCTCGAAGCCTCAACTTCAGTTTTAATGCATACGTGGAGGTCCTCTCGGCATTCCTTCGTGATAGCCTCTCGGAGGTCCGCTTTGAAATCCGCGTCCTCTCTTGCCTCCCATAGATGTGACACTTCCGTTTGTAGCTTGTCCAGGTCGGTTTTGAGATCCCTCTTCTCTTCCGTGAGTGTCTTCACCATCTCCTCCAGTCGCCGGATCCTCTCATGGAGCCGGCGGGTTTCTTGGTTCAAGGCATTATCCGCATCCTTCTTGAAATCTTTCTTCGCCTCCGAGAGAGAGAGAGAGAGAGAGAGAGAGAGAGAGAGAGAGAGAGAGAGAGAGAGAGAGAGAGAGAGAGAGAGAGAGAGAGAGAGAGAGAGAGAGAGAGAGAGAGAGAGAGAGAGAGAAGAAGAAGGAGTGGGAGAGAGAAGAGGAGTGGGAGAGAGAAGAGAGAGAAGAGGTAAAGAGAAGGAGGAGAAGAAGGAAGAAGGAGAGAGAGGAGAAGAAGAGGAAGAGAGAGGAGACAAAGAAGGAGAAGAAGTGGGGGAAAGAGAAGGAGGAGGAGAGGAAGGAGGAGAGAGAGAGAGAGAGAGAGAGAGAGAGAGAGAGAGAGAGAGAGAGAGAGAGAGAGAGAATTGGGGAGTGAAGACGGATCGAGGAGCCACACTCAAGCCACCCCTCATCGGTAAAGGATCCCCTGGCCGCGACCTTTCCCTCCCGAACCAGTCATCCTGAAGGCCGCTAAGGGCCGGACTATCCAAACCCCGAGTAGTAATGGCTCCCAAGAAGAAAATCGCGGGAAGCGTAGGAGCCAAAGCAATCGTTGGTACTGGTATGCGGGAGAGGCGAGCGAAGCGACCATCGCAATAAACGCCCCTACGAACACGAATCAAACCCAGGTTCTTTAAGCGTTATAGTTAATTTATTTCTTGTGAAAGAAATAAAGGGGGTTAGGTACGTGCATGGAACATGGACGAGTCTTAGGTGCTAGGTTGCATGCGTGAAATGATAGAGTATGGAGTTTGCATAAGTTTATATGCATGAAATGATAGCTTTTACATGCATAAAATAATAAGGTTTTTGCATTATTTCACATAAAATAATAGCTTTTAAACCAGTTCAGTGCATGAATAGGCATTTATAATTCATGCTTCACGATCATGACTAAAAGAAACACATGAAATGATAGTTTCGGATGGATAGAAACCTAGACCATCATGGGATCCAGTGCATTAGGAATTAGTATAAGTGCCTGTGAATTGTTTTATCGATCATGCTGTGGACTATCGCAAATGGATATGCTCCTAGCTTAATTGAAGCTGGTGACCTAACCCTAAATGGATTGTTGACCCAAGTTATGCTTGGTTGTTTGAAAAGGTTGTAAATCCCTTGAGCAAGTATTTTGATACATCCAAGTTAAATTCTGATTGTACATGCAATGGGATTGCGATGCCTTGAAGCAAGATGGTACGCATTCAACTGTTTGTTAATGTGGTTTTGGATGTTAACCCAAGTGGGGTGTGTTTGATGATTGCATGTTCGGGTCTGAGATGACTGATTGCCATGGAAACGAAAGGGATGTTTTCCCTAGTGATTGTTATTAAGCTGGTCACTTTAGCTATGGTTGATTTCCTATAGGGATAATTAAGGAAGTATGGCGCTAGCTACCCCCCGCGAGCCGTCGAACCCTAACCAAAGGGGTTATGAATCCGCGCCGGGAATGTGGACCGAACCCGTCGCGAGAGGTCTCTCCGTGGAAATCACTTGGGGTAGGAGGACGCTTGGGTGCTAGTGGGGGCTCTGGCCGTAAATCTCAATGCCTCCGGGCCCTACACAAGTGTTCTACGTGACTCAGATGGGATCTCGAGGCCTTGATACTAGTTACAAGGCGGAATCTTGGTAGGATAAACCTTCGGGTTTTATTACCGGGAGATGGAAGGATTTTTTTGTAGAGGCAGAAAGGAACACTTAATTCTCCTTTATGGGCGGAAGACAAACATTAATCTGAAGATAAGTTAAGGAAGTGTTTGATCTTGTTTTATCTTGTCTTTGTGTTTGTGCCCTAAATTACGTAAAGGAACTTGTGACTAACAGGTTAATTAAGGAAGCTGCTTTTATGTGTCAAACATAACGTGGTAGGTAAGTAGATAAGTAAAACAACCCCTGAGGGAAGCATGGTGGATGTGATCAATGGGTCTATCCTACGGAAGGGTGGTCTCGGTTAGCTGAGAGCTTTCCTCAAAGGAAATAATAATGAGAAATGTTAGGAAAAAGTCGGTCTATGACCTTAGAAAATATTGACTAGGAACCTGGACTTCAGGTCGATCATAGTGGGAATGGTCGGATAAGTTCCGTTCCGGGGTAGAATCGAGAGACCCTAGTTGGTAAACCCCATGTCATTCTTTGGGAGTGTAGGGTGGCGTCTTCTAGATATATCTCTCGATGGATTGCTAAGACGTGTCCTGCGATTTGAGGAGCGGGCACGTTAGAGTAGGTGGGGTCATAATTGGTAGCTTTTATGGCCCACCATTGTTCACATTTGTCATTATCTAATAGCCTAGTTTTTCCCATTCTACTTGGATGGTAAAATATTTTTGCAAAAAGGGAGAGTCAAATTTGACCAGTGCCTCTTAAGTTTCTAGTTTTTTCTTATGTTGCTTCTACATGGATGCATTTAAAAGATGCAATTAAATGGCCGGTGAGAGCTTGTTCTTGGATCACTTGAGTGTCTATGAGTTCTTTGGCGATAGAAGCATGCTTGGTAAAGATAAATTCGAATTTCTTCCAAGGACAAGGAAGACTTCTAACAGTCGTTATTGTAGTTTCTCTAATACACCTAAGTCAAGGTGACATAGCTACTCGGGGAAGTTACTATATGTATATCCTCTACATCACATGCGTTCAATGCCTATTTATAAATATCCTTATCTTAACTTTTTCTTGAATAAAACATAACCCTTTTCTATTCAATATGTAAATAACCCCTTTATATTACACCCTTCTGTATGTAAAAAATGTATAATAATGGTATTTTAAAAATACCTTATTTTGAACCCACATGATGCACACATATAACCATAAGTAACTTACCCGAGCATAGCTATGGGAAAATAATATGAAGTTTTTGTCAAGGTGTCTTATGTTGTTGAAGAAGTTGTCACTTGTATTGGTAGCCATGTCTACTGCAAGCTTTGACTATGGATGAGGGCAATAGTATGTGGGTCTTAATTTAGCTAGTGGTTCGGGTCTATTGTGGCATACATGGTCACATATCATTACCTAAACTCTTGGGAGGATTTGGTTTGTGTTTGGTCATTGTAGTGGTTGTCTTTGGTGATGCTGTGTTGGAGGTACTAGATGGCGAGCGGTCTTGATAAATGGCTCCCATTGGAATGTCATTGTTGGAGCTTAAGGCAAAGTGTGTCAATAGTTTTTTCTTAGGCTTCCACTCCTTAACATCTAGCATAGACTATTGAGTTGAGGGCATATTCATGTTTGAAGTTGATGATAGCATCTTGTTATTACCTGGTATTGGCCTTTTGATCGTTATGGGAATGCCTATGCATATATGCTAAGTACCAAGCAAAATGGGTTGTCAATCTCACTGAAGGATCTAGAGATTGTGAATATTGTTGAGAAAAATGGATGTAATTTTGGTATGCTTTACTAGCAGTTGTCCAGTCCCTTGGAATTAATGGCCAATTAATCTATGGTCCGTGAGAGAATCAGTTGAGATCCTTTTTTTTCTTCTCGAAATCTGCTGATCAAATCCTTCGTACCCACTAAGCAACTGAGGGGATTGAGAAATAGAAGTGGCAAGAGATGGAAGTGGAATAAGTAAAAGAGGATGAAGAGATGGGTATGAAAAATCATAAAATGAGGAATAAGCTACATGGGAAAAACCCAAAAATCGTACTCAAAAAGGGATTCGGAAATTAATATGGAATGATCCGTGTTCCAAAATAGAGGATAGTAAAAAGGAAAAATGTCCGGAGGAAGGGAATGCACAGGAGGGTCACGTCAAAACTCAGTGCTGGCGGAGAGAGAAGGGATTCACATGCAAAAAACACAAAAAAGACACCGGAAAACACATGGAAAAATTAATAACTAAAAATTTGGCAGTCGGAAGAAGAGGGAGGAAGAAGGAAAAAGTGGGGGAAAGGTTGGCAGGACACAACTCTCAAATTAAACGGGACGCCCGATGCAAACAGGGCATGTGCACATGAGAAAAATGTGAAAATTACGCACGAAAAGGTCCCAAAAACCCGCAAAAATTAATAGCGGACTAACCATGCATCGGAAGGACACGGAGTAAAAACAAAAAATATCAAGGGAAAGGGGGTTGTTAGGGTGGGCATGTTGAATCACAATTCTGAAGTAATAAAGACACGTTCACATTGAAAACCGTCCAATTTACGAGAATTGCGTCAAAAATTAATAAGGCAAGAACCATCGGTCGGAACAGGGGTTGGTAAAAAGGAAAAATGGGCAGTGCAAAGGGACGAATAGGGCGGTAAGGTTGGATGTGAGTCTCAGTGAACGTAGAGTGCGTTCACATGGAAAAATCACAAAACAAAGGATAAAGGCAAACGGACAGGGAACAGCCCTGGGGACAGGGTGAAATAGAATGGAGGAGTGGGGAAGGGACCCCATCAGAGCATTAAAAAATGAATATCCATAGTTGGAGATGGATAGATGTATTTCCATGATGATATGCAGAACTGATGCGTAGGGATGCGTCCCCACACTTAAAACCTTACCGGGCAGGGTTAGATGCAGCAACATAACCTAGGACTCGTCAATCGACTAAACTCTGGCGTCCCCACACTTAAAACATAACGTACACTTGCAATCATAAGGATTATGTTAGAAAGACTTCGCTCGTTTTGCGTATGGTCGAAGGAACCGTCACTGCTACAGAAGGGTTGGAGTTGGTTGCACGAGGTACCAAGGCTTGCTCTAGCATTCAACCAGCATGGCAGGGACCATGCAGCAACACCCAGGGAGGTAGCTGGTTGATAAAGCCCGTCGGGATAGGTGTCATTGACGAAGGAGAGTCACTCAACTCACAGACACTCAAATGGAATGAGAGAACAGTCACTCGCCCCATAACTTACATCACTCGAGTTAATATTGATGGAAACCTAGATCTCACACCCAGTTTAGGAATCGACAAGGGGGTGGTGCAGAGGGAGTATTCCAGGATACACAATTGATGGTGCATTAGTGCGTCCAACCCCGTCTGGCATAGGTGCAAGCAGGAAGGCCAGGGAGCCTTGCAGTACCGTGTACAGAACAGAGTGACGTGTCCTGTGCTGATGGCAGAGACCCATCCCGTGATGCAGAGGGAAACAAAAATGTACAGAGTGCCAATTGTCGTAACGTCCCTCAATCCTCACCTCTCAATACTTGATTGAAGAAACATCCGTCACACTCAGCCCACCCTCTGTCTCACGCTCTGTTGAAAGATACAGAGGGCAGCCCATTCCTCAAACCCATTGATGTAATCCTCACTGTCACTTGTGCAGAGGTTGTATGCCTTGTGTGCTTTTGATGGTGCAATAGTGCATCCCGCCCTGTGTCGGCATACAATGCAAGAAGGAAGGCCAGGGAGCCTTATGGTGCAGTGCATAGGAATAGATTGTACGTTGTGCATTGGAAGGCCCATCCCGTGCATGCAACACTTTGTTTACACATCTCACCTCTCATTTGATTTGAAGGGAAAGACTGGTCACTCACTCCACCCTCTGTCACTCGCTGATAGATACAGAGGCCAACCCATACACACGTCCCCATCCTGTTAGGATGAAAGCTCACATCACTCGAGGGGTTGGTGATGAAGATCATGTCGGCTGTTGTTGTCATCAGGATATTGAAGATGAGGCGTACCCAGGGAGGCAGCCAACAAGTCTGGTACTTCAATGATTTGTAAGAAAGGTCGTTTGTTAACAAGGGCAAACGGACTGATATTGCAGAGATAGCGCACCAAGGGAGGTGGATTTCAATTACTTGTTGGAAAGGTGCTATTGGTGAGTCAGCTATCCTAAACTGTGGGGTGTTACCACCTTTTTCACAGTCAGCTTCTCGCCCAAGGGTGTTTCCATCTTTTCTTGGAATGGGGCCTGTTATGACAGGGAATTTCTTCCTTTTCTCCCATAACAGTTTTGTTTGTTTGTTTTTTTTTTCTTTTTTTTCTCTTTCGTTAATAAAGAGAATGGTAGAAATACCATGTGTCAGGACCAACCTCGCCACTGTTGTTGGATCAGACGAGAAGAGAGCAAGGTCGGGTTGAGAGGTATCTGTGAGGGGCTAATAGAACAAGACCGCCTCAGGAGGAGAATCATAAGGGCTATCAGAAGCATGATGAGAAGGACAATGCGATGCCCAAAAGAGAGAGGGTAGGTCGACTGTGATTGTCAAGATCCCCAGGGAGGGAAGTACTTCTTCAGACGATAGCCATTGATCGAGAAAGGATCATCAGAGGCATCAATAGTCTGCACCTAAACAGAGCCATTAGGATTGACATCAAATACCTTGTATGGGCCCATCCACTGTTGTTGAAGCTTGCCAGGAAACTTGTCAAATCTCGAATCATAGGCTAGGACAAGATCACCTTCTTGGAACTCCTTGTGCTTGATGAAACTATCATGATAGGCCTTTCGTCACGCCTGAGTGGTTTCCATACATTGTAGGGCCATACGCCGTATCTCATCCAAGCATTCCAAGTGCAGAAGGCAGCGTTGCAGTGACTCATCATCTCCCAAGCATTCTTTAACTGCCACTCGTAAAGAGGGCAATTCCAGTTCAACAGGGAAGATGGCTTCTATACCATACACTAGCTGGAAAGGTGTCTGTTTTTTTTCTGCCTTATGGGAGGTTCTATATGTCCAAAGGGCCTCTGTAAGTCAATCGTCCCAATCGCGATGATGTGCGGCAATCGTTCTTGTCAGGATTGAGCAAAGGATGCGATTGGTGACTTTGACTTGGCCATTGGCTCTGGGGTAATAGGGAGTGGACTTGTGATGGCGGATGTTATACAACTCTGTCAGCTTCTCCATGATTTTGTTAAGGAAATGAGTACCTTTGTCACTTACCAACTCAAGGGGACTACCAAAACGGGTGATAATATTCTTGTACACGAACAGGGCTACGCTGTTACCATCATCCCGCTTCAGAGCTTTAGCTTCACACCATTTTGTGACATAATCCATACATACTAAGATGTATCTATTCTGCTTCCATCTGGTGGGTGGATCAATGGGACCCACAAAATCAATTCCCCACTTCTCGAATGGCTTTAGGGAAAGAATGGGTTGCAGTGGCATGGCACTTGTTTTTTTGGGTTTCCCCATTTAGTGACAAGCATAACATCTTTTACAGCAGTCATATGCATCCTTGTGGAGGATTGGCCACCGCCAAAACAGAGCCTTCCTAGCTATTGCTTCTCCTAAGAAGTGTCCACCACATGGTTCATCATGGCATGCTTTCAATACTATGCCGATTTCATCCCCTGCAACACATCTTCGCAACACTTCATCTTTGCCTCTCTTGTACAGTGCACCGCCTAGCAAAGTGTAGGGGGCTGAATCTAATAGAAGCTTCTTCTTCTCATGGCTTGAGATGCCAGGAGGATACTGTTGAGTTGCCAGGAGGTTGGCTATATCTGCATACCAGGGAGTAACTGTTTCAACTAGAAACAAGGAAGCATCAGGAAGGTCTAGATCATCCTGTTCCTCTTCTGTAGTTTGAGGGATCCATGATACATGATCGGCTAGGACTGGTGCGCAGATCGGACGCAGGTAGCTCACGTAGTGAATTCCCAAAGGTCCCCAAGAACAAATCACTCTACTTTTTAGCACAAAAACCAATGTAAAAACAAGCACGACATGAGACAAGAGACAAATTGGGTTGAATTTCCCCCATGCCTTGTGTGAGCGCTTCACAAAGCATGTATTTAATATATATTTTCAATCTTTTTGCTCAAAAATAGCCCAATTACAAAAATATGACAAGCTTTTAGCTTTTGAGTTTGCTTTCTACCAAAAATAGGAAAATAAAGCTAATGGACGGTGCCCAAAGAGTCTGGCACGCCCAATCTCAATGTCCAAATAAAAATAACATATCCAGGCGCATAAGCGCATACAAAATAATAATAAATAGTCGATGTCTCTATAGACATAATCAAAATATAGGCGTGGCGCCTATCAAAATATAGTCCAAAGATCGGAAACCCGCTAGACTCCAATGCTTTCCTCCGCCACTGCTGCTATCTCTACACATCAACTGAAGCATTCACAATCGTTAGTAAAATAATACAATTAAACCGACAAAAGTGAATACCTAGCAGTCTTCAGCTACATAAATAAATCACCTGGTTAGAAATAAATCCTAACCTTAATTTATTACGAGTGCGCACTCTAAACTCATAAACGTTTATTAATTTAATATGCATTTTGCGGAATCACCCGCTATGGAATCACCCATGTACACACTAAATTAATGAAACGCCCGAAAAGGACAGGCGTCCCCATCAACTTCTCGCACAAAGAATCCTCTTTGCGTATGAGCCCCGGTCATCTAAGTAAGTTTACGGAATCCACCGTAAAACCTCACGGAATCCACCGTGGAATATGCCTCCTGGCATCATACCCCCGAGGTGGGATAGCAATTGACCTCAATTGCTATTAGCTCAATGTGGAGCTAACAGAGTGGGGAAAGCATTTAGGTCTCTAGCGTGCATCCATTGTGCTTCTTCTACAGGATGGTTCTTAAATTTCACGAGATATCTAGAATACCTTCGGCCAGTTCTAGTGGTCATGTAATCAGTGTCTATGATGGCTTCTGGTTCAAGTATTTCAGTCTCTTCTTCTAGTAAAGGTGGGTTTTCATAGACAGGGTGGATAGGTAATTGTCCTCTAAATGGTCTCAATAAACTAATATGAAATGTATTATGAATTTTCCAATGAGATGGCAATTCTAACTTGAATGCATTGTCATTAATCTTATGAATGATTCTAAATGGTCCGTAGAATCTAGGGGCTAATTTGACAACTGGATGTCTATCTACACTTTGCAGTCTACGCTTCTCTATTCTAAGCCAAACATAATCATCAACTTTGAAATTCATGGCTTGTCTTTTCTTGTTGGCTTGTTTGGTATATGATTGTTGGGCTTTAGCAATCATATCCTTTACTTCATCAAAAATAGTATTATGCATAACAGCAATATCATCGGCACTTTGTATTCTATTAGACAAAGATGCAACAGGTGTAGATAATCTATGTCCATAAATAACTTCAAAAGGTGCTTTCTTTGTAGATGTGTGCGGTGTATTGTTATATGCAAATTGTAATAAATGTAAATGAGTATCCCATGTCTGAGGTTTAGAGATAGTGTATGCACGTAAAAGATCTAAAATAGTGCTATTTGTGGCTTCTGTTTGTCCATTTGTTTCTGGATGAAATGCAGATGAAAAATCAATCTTTGTGCCTAGATTTGAAAACAGTGTAATCCAGAAATTATTACAAAATTTAGAATCTCTATCTGAAATAATCACTTTCGGTAATCCATGGTTAGTAAAAACAGTTTTAAAAAATAACTGTGCTGCTTGTGATGCTGTTAAAGTTTTCTTACATGCAATGAAATATGCTTGCTTACTAAATCTATCTACAATTGTCCAAATCATGTCATGGTTAGATTTAGTATTTGGTAAGCCAGTAATGAAATCCATAGATATATGTTCCCAAGGTTTAGATGGAATAGATAAAGGCATTAATAGTCTATACTGTTTACCATGATGTCTTTTTATTCTTTGACAAATCAGACATTCAGAAACAAAATTAGACACATCTGCATCCATATGCGGCCAATAAAAATCTTCAGTTAACATGCGTAATGTAGAAATGATACCTCTATGACCTTGATATGGGGGACAATGAATTTCATTTAAAACAAAAGATCGGAATGGAATAGTAACACACAGTCTCTTTTCAAAGAACATGAATCCATCATTATATGACAATGAATCAACAGGAATGAAATTATTTTGAATTAATTTTTGCCAATCAGAATGAAAAGTAATATCCTGGTGATATGTATCTTTCATAGCAATCAAAGAATCAAAAGATATGATAGAAATGTTATGAATTGCAGGTCTTCTACTCAATGCATCAGCAACTACATTTTCTTTTCCAGGTTGGTATTGAATGATAGGATGGAAACTTTGAATGAATGAAGCCCATTTGATATGGCGGTCAGAAATTTGGGGTTGGCTAAGTAGATGTCTAATGCTTTGCTGGTCGGTCTTTATCATGAATTCTGAACCCATTAAATAATGCTTCCATTGTTTCAATGCTTGGACAACTGCTAAGAGTTCCTTGTCATAAGTGGAATATTTAAGCTCAGAGGGTTTCAGCTTAGAACTAGAATATGCTATTGGATGGTTGTCTTGCATAAGCACAGCTCCTATTCCTGATCCGCTAGCATCAGTCACAACTAAAAATAATGGTCTGTTAAAGTCAAGCAATTGTAGGACAGGGGCATTGGTCAATGCACGTTTAAGTAAATCAAAGGATTTCTGCTGGTTTTCAGTCCATTGATAAACAATACCTTTCTTAAGAAGTTTGGTCAGTGGTAAAGCAAGTAATGAGAAATTACGTACAAACTTTCTATAGAAACTAGCAAGACCAAGGAATGAACGTAATTCATGTACATTTTTAGGAATAGGCCAATGCAATATTGCGTCAATTTTCTTAGGATCAACTTTTATTCCTTCTTCTGATACAATATGACCTAGATATTCTATTTCTGTCTTAAAGAATTCACTCTTGTCAGGATTTGCAAACAATTGATTTTCTTTCAGTAATTGAAAAACTAATGATAAATGCTCATAATGCTCTTTTTCACTTTGACTGAATACTAAAATATCATCAAAGAAAACAATCACACAGTATTGATATTTTAGGAAAATACGGTTCATCATTCTACTGAAAGTGGCAGGTGCATTAGTTAATCCGAATGGCATAAATAAGAATTCGTAATGGCCAAACTGTGTCCTGAATGCAGTCTTAAATATGTCGGATCTATCTAGCCTCACCTGATGATATCCAGATTTAAGGTCAATTTTACTAAATATAGAAGATCCTTGCAGTTTGTCCATAAGGTCATCAACTCTAGGTATAGGATACCTATTCTTTACAGTGATCTTGTTTAATGCTCGGTAGTCAATACACATCCGATAAGTATTATTCTTTTTCTTGACTAAGAGCACAGGTGCACCGAATGGAGAACTGCTAGGTCGAATTAAGCCTCTATTTAGTAATTCTTCTACTTGACTCTGGATTTCTTTTTGCTCTATTTGATTGTGCCTATATGGGGCTTTGCAAGGTGGTTGTGTGTCAGGTATTAGGTCAATCTTATGGTCTTCTGGACGTGATGGAGGTAAACCTGGTGGTAGGTCTTCTGCAAAACAATCCTTAAAATATGCAAGAAATTCCTTATGCCTAAGGTGCATATTATTTTCCTTTGCATGCACTTCATTCACCCAAATGAGATATGATTTAGTATTCTTACGTAGTGCACGTTTTGCTTGAGTATGCGAAAGCAGTGGAAACATATGAGATGCATGCATACCAAATAATGTAATAGATTTTCCTTGAAAATTAAGATTCATTGTGTGTGTGGAATAATCTATATTAGGATTATGTTGGTGTCTCCATGGCATTCCTAGAATAATGTCGCTAGACTGTAATGGGACAACTAAGAAATTTCTTCTTTCAATATATGGACCAATTTGAATTTCTAAATCTTGAACTTCTTGTGTGCCATTGTACCTAGTGCCTAAAAATGCAGCTTTTATGCGATAGTGCGTAGGTACTGTATGCAATTTCAATTCCTTTACCAATTTTGCTGAAATAAAATCATGCGTACTACCGTCATCATGTAATAAAGTTCTTTCTTTTCCATGCACCATACATTTCATAGTCAACAATGAATGTAAAGTAGGCATACCTGGTAAAGTGTCGGAAGTAGTAGTAGGATCATCTTCATCTTCAGTAAAGTCCGGTATATCCTCATGCTCGTCTTCGTCCATAGCTCCAAGGTAGTTGATATGTGCTGATGGCTTCTTTGAATGACAATTTGCTGCGAGATGGCCTGGCTGGTGACACTTGTAACATACGATAGGCTTGGCTTTGGTCACATTATTTGCAATGGCTGGGAGTCTGGGTATATTTGGATTTGCTTGTTGGATAGGCTTAGGATTTGGATTGACAGTGGATGGTAATGCAGGTGGTTTAGGCCAATTCTTGCGGAAAGATGGTGATGAAAAACGACCTGGATTAAACCTTCTGAAATTTGAATTGAATTGTTTAGATCCATAATTACCGTTTGCTTGGAATGGCTGTGGTCGTCGATCTCTTCCACGTAATTTATCTTCAGTGTCGTGAGCTAAGGAGATGGCATCTTCAAGGGTAGCAGGCTTGAACATATTCACCTCAGCGTAGTAATGTCCAAGAAGTCCAGACATGTACTTCCGCTTATGGGTCGTCTCTGGTACGTCTTCAAGCATGCGTAGCTGTAGGAGTGCATTCCAAAAACGCTCTGTATACTGTGGAATAGGCTCACGATCGCGTTGTTGAAGTAAATCCCATTGCTTGATAGCCTTCTCATGAAATTGCGGTGGTAGAAAATTTTGCATAAACTTATTCTTGAAATCTTCCCATGTAGCAGGACATTCTATGCTCTTGCGGACTACAGTCCACCAAAGTGATGCTCTATCTATCAGATGATTAGTAACACACTTGATTTTATCTTTCTCAGGATAAGTTTCCTCATGGAAATAATCATCAAACTGGCTAATGAATGATAAAACAGTCTTTCCTTCTCTTATGCCATTGAAAGTGCGAAACTTGAAACTTCATTTACTTATCTTGGATTCCTTACGAATGGTTTGTGCTTCAAGAGTGGCGTCGATGGTACGGCGAATCAGATCTTCAGCTTGAGGTTCTTCTTTATCAGTGGACGCTCCTTGTAGCTTTGTCAATTGCGCTTGCAAGGCTTGCCTAGCTCTTCGCTCTTCGTCCAATTGTAACATGATAAGATCCAGCTTTTGTTCCATGGTAGGCTCGGGTAGGTCGTCTTCAGCCATAGGATCATCCATATGTGGGGTAGTCATCCTGTAAAACTCAACAAACCTTACTCACTCAAAATCAGTTAGCGGGATGAGCGTAGCTCAAATTTGGGGTTACAAGGCTATGTATTTTTGGGTATTTTCTTCTTCAATTTTCAGAAATTCTGAAATATTTCTGTCTCCCTTTGCTGAAAGTACTTCAACGAACTTGTAGATAGGTAAAACAGCTTGCTGCGAACAACTTTCCAGTTCTGAGTTTTTGCAAACGAACAAGTCTTCTAGGAGTTTCGAGCGTTAGTCAGTTCTGATTTAGTCTGACTTGCAGAGTTGCAGACTTAACAGACTTGCAGGGTTGTTGACTTGCTGGACTTAGCCGATTTGCAGGACTAGCAGTACTTGATTAGTGTCGACTTGCGAAACTTGTCTTCTGGAGTGCGTGACCCGGAGTTTGCAGACTTGTCTGCCCAGTAGGACTTGCAGAGTATAGTATGGCTTAAGCTTAATAAATTAAGCTTAAGCTTAATAGGCTTAAGAAAGAGCTACAATCCGCCGTTTTTTGATCGTGGGGGGGGGCCGTTTTTAACAGCACGCGATTTTCGGGATGATCTTCTTGCCAACGATTTGTCGTTTTGAAGCTTATCAAGCTTCTCTAATACCCTTAAGCTTTATGATTAAGCTTTTGATTAATAGGATTAAGAGCTTTTCTCACAGTTTCATCACGACTTGTTCATGGAGTTGAGGGAGTGGTCCTCCGCCGACAGAGAGTGGTCCTTCGCGATCTGAGAGTGGAAACAGGGGTTCTTGATCGCCAGAAGTCTGCCTGTATCGACGGTTCGCGATGAGATTGACTGTAGAGGTCGTTTGTTCCTGGAGCTCCGCCTTCGCCCGAGATTGGTAGCGATTGGAAGCCCTTGATCTCTGCTCCGCTCTGATACCACTGGTGCGCAGATCGGACGCAGGTAGCTCACGTAGTGAATTCCCAAAGGTCCCTAAGAACAAAGCACTCTACTTTTTAGCACAAAAACCAATGTAAAAACAAGCACGACATGAGACAAGAGACAAATTGGGTTGAATTTCCCCCATGCCTTGTGTGAGCGCTTCACAAAGCATGTATTTAATATATATTTTCAATATTTTTGCTAAAAAATAGCCCAATTACAAAAATATGACAAGCTTTTAGCTTTTGAGTTTGCTTTCTACCAAAAATAGGAAAATAAAGCTAATGGACGGTGCCCAAAGAGTCTGGCACGCCCAATCTCAATGTCCAAATAAAAATAACATATCCAGGCGCATAAGCGCATACAAAATAATAATAAATAGTCAATGTCTCTATAGACATAATCAAAATATAGGCGTGGCGCCTATCAAAATATAGTCCAAAGATCGAAAACCCGCTAGACTCCAATGCTTTCCTCCGCCACTGCTGCTATCTCTACACATCAACTGAAGCATTCACAATCGTTAGTAAAATAATACAATTAAACCGACAAAAGTGAATACCTAGCAGTCTTCAGCTACATAAATAAATCAATTGGTTAGAAATAAATCCTAACCTTAATTTATTACGAGTGCGCACTCTAAACTCATAAACGTTTATTAATTTAATATGCATTTTGCGGAATCACCCGCTATGGAATCACCCATGTACACACTAAATTAATGAAACGCCCGAAAAGGACAGGCGTCCCCATCAACTTCTCGCATAAAGAATCCTCTTTGCGTATGAGCCCCGGTCATCTAAGTAAGTTTACGGAATCCACCGTAAAACCTCACGGAATCCACCGTGGAATATGCCTCTTGGCATCAAGGACATGGGGATGGCCATGCTTAGTGACCACTTTAAAATTGAACTCCTGGAATAGGAGCAACCATCTCATCAATCGCCCTTTAACATTTGCTTTGTTCATCAGGAAGGACAGGGCTTCATGATCCACGTAGAACTTGAAATGCTTGGATAGTAGATAGTGTCGAAACTTCTCCAGTGCAAACACCATTGCTAAGCACTCAAGCTCTATCAATGTATTGTTCCATTCCCTATCAGTGACCTTACGGCTTGCATAATATATTGGTTAATTTAATTTAGAGGGGCCATTTTGACACAGGACATCACCTAGCCCTTTAACTGATGCATCTGTATGCACATGAAACTCCTTTGTCCAGTCAGGAGGTTGCAAGATAGGTGCTTGGATAAGGCACTGTTTTAGGGTATTAAAGGCTTCTTCACAGTCATCAGTCTAAAGGAAATCCGCATCTTTCCTTAGGAGCTTGTGCATAGGGGATGCCTTGGTTGCAAAATGTGCAATAAATCTTCTCTAGTAGCCCACATGGCCAATAAATCCTCTCAATTGGTTGAGGTTTGTTGGTGCTGTGAAGGCGGCAATCTTCTTAATCTTCACTGGGTCTGTTGAAATCCCCTGTGCAGAGAAAATATGGCCCAAAAGAACTCCCGATGAGACATCAAAGACATGTTTGTCGGGGTTGAGAGAAATCCCATACCCTCGACATCTGTCCAAACTTTGCTCTAGGTGTCCCCAATGCTCACGGATTAAGCTATAGACACAGAAGTCATCAAGATACACCTCAATGAAATCATGCAAATGATTCTGGAAGGCAGCCCCATCATTACTCGTTGGAAGGTGGGAGTAGCATTACAGAGCCCAAATGGCATTACTCTATAGACATAGGTTCCCCATTCTGTGGTGAAGGTTGTTTTGGATTGGTCCTCTTCTGCAATTTGGACTTGGTTATATCCTCAGAATCCATCTAAGAGGGAATAGAGCTCATGGCCTGCCACTGTGTCTAACAGTTGGTCTGTAAAAGGGATATGAAAATGATTCTTCTTCGTCTTCGAGTTCAACTTTCGAAAGTCTACACATATTCGAAGTTTTCCATTCTTCTTGGGCACTACCACAATGGGCGAAACCCATTCACTGTTAGCCACGTGATAAATGAACTCAGCTTTAAGAAGTTTCAATAAATCAGCCTTTACCAAAGCAAAATAATTAGGATTCATACGCCTTTGTCTTTGCCTTACAGGTTTGGCATTAGGTTCTAGGTCAATGTGATGTTGGCATACTGTGGGATCAATCCCCTTTAGGTCTTTATATGACCAAGCAAACACGTCTAAGTTCTCCTTTAGTAGATCTCCAGGACCACTAGTTCTTCTTATGGAAGATTGAGACCCACTTTCAGGTAACGTTCAGTACCGTTAGTATCCAAGAACGTTACTTGTCTTTTACCTTCCACTTCGCAAATAAATGTCCCACGGATTGCTTCTGGATAGAGGTCTGACTCTTTCAAGGGAGTAGTGTCATCATTGATGTTTCACTAGAACCAGTGTCCTCCTTTTGAACAGATGACTCATTTGTCTATTGAGATTGCTGGAAGGATATCAGAGCTTTGTTTGCTTTTGTGTGAGTAGTGATTTCTTTTGGACTTAGGGATTCATCTTCAGAGGATGTGTCTAGAAATGTCACATAGCACGGACCTTCTAGAAGCCGTGGCTCTAATGGCTCTAGCTTCTGTTGAAAAGGGGTATCTGTTGAGAATCAGCAATCACACTCAAACAGCCTCTTTGTATGGAGTCTCAGGGTCAAGGACATGCAGGCTAACTTATCCCATATGCACAATGGTGCCTACTGCAGTTTCCTACTTTCCTATAAAGCATTGTACTTGCTTCCTTTCTTAATGCAATGATAGTACTCTTTTCATTTCAGTAAAGTGTCAATGTCATTGTCCACATACACAAGATTGTGTTTATGAGTCCAAGTCTCAATCTTGGAACCTAATTCACTTGTGTAACAAACAGTGTCCATTCCATCATGAGTCTACATTTCTCCTTCCATCCTCCATAGCTTCCGGTTATGTCATGCTCTAGATCCCGCATTTCTAACATGGTATCAGAGCCCAGTTGGGCATGGCATTGCTTCTCCAGCCTCTCTTGATTCTTCTGAACCTCCATCCAGCTCAGTGTCAGTGTATGACTTCTTTTCTCAACTCTACTCTCACTGAAGCTTCCATGGCAGCCATAGCCAGCAGCACCCTGTCAGATTGAACTGCTTATATCTCACTCCACAGGTCAAATCTCTTGGAGCTTCCTTCTGGAAAAGTAATCCCCAATCTCTGTTCTGTGTCTGCCATAGCCAGACAGGACCTACCTTGCTTGGAGCTTCCATAACTCTTCAACCAGGCAGAATTTCAACACGATTTCTTCTGGAGAAATGTTCCTTGGCTCAGGGCGCAGCTTCTTGTCACTTTAAACACCAACATTGATGATCTACAGCTCCAGCATTGCTCAAATTTGACCTCGTTGTCCAGATCTGCGCCGATTCTGTTCGCGGCACCTGCGCGCTGCATACTGACCACGATGTTGATGATCATGATGGGGCTTTGGTAGCCCATGACATAAGCTTCCTAGATATGTAAAAAGTTTTGAAAATGATCCACTGTAGCTCCTGCAATCAGCAAAAAACCAGGCCCCTGTCTCAGAAACCCTAATTCCACCATAGCCAAAAGCTTCAAAATCTTGACATTTTTCACTGTTTCTCTCACTGAAGTTATCAACAGTGATTTTAATCACTGAGCAATACTCTCTGAAGTTTGTTAAAGTACTGTCACTCAGATCTGAAGGCATCAGCATCAAATCAAGAAGGGGAAGATCACTTGGAGTAAAAGACTTTTGCAGATTTGGTATTCATTGACACTAAGTTAGTGCTTTTTAGCACTTGTGTCTCTCAATCAATTCTTCTGTTGCTCAAATCTAATAAAGTCTGAAGTTGATTTGCTACTGTTTCCGTAAATCTAACATGGGCAAAGACTCGCCAAATGCTCGATTCAAAGGAGTCGGATTCCACACTTGGCAAACCCGCATCAAGCTCATCCTGATGAAGAAGGGTCTCTGGGCCATCACAAATGGCAAAGAGAAGAAACCGCGGGACGCGGACCTTGCAACTACTTGGCAAAAGAATGATGACAGAGCCCAGGCCATTATCAAATTGGAGCTAGACGACAGTTATATCCATCATGTGGATAACTGTGAGACCTCACAGGATACATGGAAAAGACTTGACACCCTGTTCGGTGCACAATCTAAATCATCAAAGTATGGTCTCTTGATTGAATTCTTCAGGCTTGAAATGAAGTCCAGCACATCACTTGCCACACATCTCAATTACATGGAAGGACTCCTAACCCAACTTGCAGGAATAAACATTAAAATGGATGAAGATGTTTGCATCGGTGTTCTACTTAAGAGCTTGCCTCCTGAATATAATAATGTATCAACAACTTTAATCAACATGCCAAATCCTGAACTTGTTGATATCCAGGCATCACTGTTAGAAGAAGAAAAGAAGCTAAAAACTAAAGAAGAACCAAGTACCTCTAGAGATGAGCATGCATTATATGTTGGCAACAGGTACAAAGGCAAGAAAGATCAGCTCTTTTGTGACTTCTGCAAAAGGATCGGACACACCGAGAAGTTCTGCCACGCAAGAAAGAGATCCCAAAAGGCCTATCTAGTCGCAGTCAAAGAAGAAGAAGAAAATGAAGCAAAGGAAGAAGAAGATGAAGATCACCAGGATCAGAAGGACAAGACTCATCAGTCCTTGTACTCTCATAATTCTGATAGACTGTTTTAATAGCCTTGTATTTTTCCTTGCCCTAATGCTTCCTGCCATAAGCTATGTAAACTCCTTATGTAACTTGGCATTACAGTCCCTGTACACTTTGTGAGGCCCCTGTTACAGCCTCTGGATGTCCACCATGTTTATGGTACCCACACTTAGCTTTTTCTGCGACAGCCTCTGGTGTTTTGCCATGTCTGTGGTATGCCCACACTTTGCAGGTGGTTCTCATTACAGCCTCTACACACTTTGTGCCTTTCCTAGTTGTGATTGAGGAGGGGTGTTGAGAATCAGCAATCACACTCAAACAGCCTCTTTGTATGGAGTCTCAGGGTCAAGGACATGCAGGCTAACTTATCCCATATGCACAATGGTGCCTACTGCAGTTTCCTACTTTCCTACAAAGCATTGTACTTGCTTC
The DNA here is from genome assembly GCF_053477565.2 of Lygodium microphyllum. NCBI lineage: Eukaryota > Viridiplantae > Streptophyta > Polypodiopsida > Schizaeales > Lygodiaceae > Lygodium > Lygodium microphyllum. The sequence continues at coordinate 11,213,318 of NC_141161.1, read as the reverse complement.
CTTTCTTAATGCAATGATAGTACTCTTTTCATTTCAGTAAAGTGTCAATGTCATTGTCCACATACACAAGATTGTGTTTATGAGTCCAAGTCTCAATCTTGGAACCTAATTCACTTGTGTAACAAACAGTGTCCATTCCATCATGAGTCTACATTTCTCCTTCCATCCTCCATAGCTTCTGGTTATGTCATGCTCTAGATCCCGCATTTCTAACAGTATCATCATCATCTTTTCTCAAGACTGAACGGTCAGGGCGATAGGAGCCATTGGTGAACTTAATTTTTATGCCTTTGATCCATTGCTTATGTAGATTCTGCATACTTTGTGGTCCATTGGCCAACCCAAATGGCACCATGGTCATTCTATTCAACACCCCGAGATCTTCGGACTCTGAGGTCTTTGTGGGGACATCAACAAGATCATCCGCTATCACATGAAATTCTTCATCTGCACTTTCATAACTTGCTTCATTTTCTTCCTCATCATTTTCATCCTCTTCTTATAGAGGCTCTATCTCTGCTTCTTTAGAGGCTATGTAGGAGAAGAATAGATCTTTTGCCTCTACATTTGCTTATGCTTATGCTTCTGTCTCTGGCTCTATCTCTGCGACTACCATGTAACAGGGAGAACAATACATCCATGCTTCTATCTCGCTATCAGAGGTAATTTTAGAAGTTAATTCTAGTTGAGGCAGGAGCTATTCTCCCATGGACAAGGACTTTTCTTCCTTCGGTAGTCAGCTTATAGTGCCCACTGTTAGGGACTATGCCTCAGTTTTCTTGGGAAAGATCTATTTAACAGCCTCTTCGTCCCCTGATGTACCATCTGTTACTTCATTGGAGGAGTCAGTTATGACTTCGATGGATGTGGATCCATTGCCTTTTTACGATCCATACAATTTCAACACCACTTTGTTGGGTCCTTTGCCTAGGGTTAGGGTTCCTTTGAACCAGTCCGTCCTGGCTCTCGCTTCAAAAAGCCAAGGTCTTCCCAACAACAGAGGGTATGAGGTCTCATAAGAATTTGGTTTGACCACCAAATATGACAGCCAATAATCTTTTCTTGCAAGGGTTGTTTTGACGTATGGGAGGATGCCCAACGGTTTAATTCTGCTTTGGTCTTCCAATTTGATAAGCCACTATGTAGGTTGAATTCCTTGCAACCCTAAGTCCTTCATTGTCATATCCATCATTATGTTTACTGATGAGCCTCCATCAATCAATGTATCTGAAATAAAGCATTTTTCAATCCATACACTAATCTCTAGGGTTCCAGGATCTAGGAAAGCGTTAGCCACATCTACTTCCTTTACAGGATCTGGGGCCTTATTGGTCTTGGTCGTTGTTGAAAGAACAATCCTTAGTCCATGTCTTCTTGTCAAGATGCTTTTGAATTTCTTCCGGCAGTTGGGAGACAACATCAGCACAACTGCCGGAATGTTAAGTTAGGTTTAAAAGTGTCTAGGTCTTTTACCAAGTCATATTCTTTGATATGATCCACAGGCTTCTCTAGCCTACTAGGGAATGGGGCTTCACCCATTTTTATCTTTCATTTTTCTTCTAGCAATTGCAAAATCGGCATTTCTTGTGTTTCTGGAGGTGCTTCTGCATCATCTATCTCCTGGATCTCTGGTCCTGTTTGTGGGATTGTCTCTGTGACTCTCTCTGGCACTACAGTGCTCTGTACTGTTCTGTCCTGCACTGCTCTGTCCCTCTGTTGATAGGTTGAAATTCATAGTCTTAGCAGGAGAATTATTTTCGTAGTGAATAACTCGTTCCTTCTTCTTAGCACGTGTGATAGCGGAAGCTTCCAACTCTACCAAATTGGAGGCAGGCTCTTGTGCCTTCTGTTGGCCATCATCAATGGCATTGGCCTTGACAGGGGCTGGACTTGGTCAATCCTTTGTAGTGTGGCCTTTGCCTTTGTATTAGCTGCATAAGGGCTTATAATCCACAGATCATCTAGGGTTTGGACAATTCGGGGAGATATGACCCTTTTCTCCACACCTGTAACATTCCACCTCTGATCTCTGACCATCGCCAGACTGTCGTCCTCTATAACTTTAAGAGGGAAACCTCCTTGGACCCAAATTAGGACCAAACTGCCTAGGCTTTGGTCCAATATCCTGTGTTGTCATTTTAGATTCTAGCAAGTTGAATCTTGCATTTTCATCCTTCTGTCTTCGTTCGTGCATCTCTTTCAGAGAGCAAATATCCTTTGTATGGTTCTTCCGTAAACAGTAGGAACAGAATGCTCCAGGAATGGTTGGTTTTTGGGTACATTTAGTGGCTAAATGTCCCACCTAATGACACTTTCCACACCATGTATTAGAGTCCTTGATCTCAAATGCCTCTCCCTAACATCTAGGTTTCTATCAGGCCGTAGGTCACTCCTTGGCAAGGCATTACAATTTGGTGAATCAAGTACATGATTGACATTAGGTAGATATTTTTTCAATAGGCTAACGTGGAATACATTATGAATCTTTAGAGTTGCGGGCATTTGTAGTCTGCTAGCATTAGGACCTAGGCACTTAGTGATCTTATAAGGTCCACATTACCTCGGACTTAGCTTCTTGTACTCTCCCAAGGACAGTGAACTCTTTTTAGGGCATACACGGATGAAGACCATATTAGCTTCAATGAAGGATCTGTCTTGCCGTTTGAAGTCAGCGTAAGCCTTTTGTCTATCCTTGGTAGCTTGAATGTCTTGTCTTATTGATTTGATTTGATCATCCATGTCTTCCAACATCTGTCTAGAAGCTTCTACCCTCAAAGTTGGATCCGAGAAGTTCAAAGGGGTATGACAATCATGCCCATACAATGCTTGGAAAGGGGTCATATGAATACTCTGTTGGTAAGAAGCATTGTAAGCAAACTCAGCTAGTGGTAAATATTGAATCCACTTTTTAGGTTTGCGACAGCAGTATGCCCTAAGCATATCTTTAATGACTTGATTGACTCGTTCGGTTTGACCATCAGTTTGGGGATGGTAAGCTGTACTGAAACAGAGTTGAGTTCCAATAGCCTCAAAGATAGCCCTCCAAAATTGTGATGTGGAAAGAGATTCACGATCATTAATGATTCTTTTGGGTAACCCATGAAGTTTGAATATTTCCTTGATGAATAATCTTGCGATGTCTGAAGCTTTATAGTTTGTCTTGACAGGGATGAGATGTGCGACACCTTGGTGAGCATATCTACTACAACCAAAATAGAGTTATATCCTCCTTGAACTTGGGGTAGGCCAACAATAAAGTCCATACTAATGAACTCCCATTTCATTTGTGGAATGTCAAGTGGTTGCAATTTTCTAGGAAAAATAACATGTTCTGCCTTAATGCGTTGACAAGACAAACATTCCATGACATATTTGAGTACGTCTCCCTTGAGCCTTTCCCAATAATAGCTCTTTCTGACCGCATTAAGGGTCTTGGCATAACTAGGATACCCTGAGAAAGGGGAGTCATGGGCTTCCCAAAGTATCTTTTGCTTGAGAGTTTGGCTTGAAGGGATACATAATCTTGTCCTAAAGTAGACAAGCCCACTACTGATGGAGAATTCTTGATACTTCGTCTTTAGCTTCGGGTCTTGATCCTTGATGGAGATCTCCCTTAGCATTTTCTGATAGACTAGGTCATGATATGCCCTTTCTTTTCCTAGCTCAAGAATTGGGTTGTTTGGCATTGATACCTTTGTGGCTAGAGACCTTGTTGTTAATGGATCTTGCAAAATGAGAGAATTTAGAAATGCCTTGCAATTGAGTGCATCGGCAACCACATTCTCTTTTCCAGGCCTATATTTGATTTCAAAATCATATTCTTCAAGCACTTCGATCCATCGATGTTGCCTCATATTGAGCTCATTTTGAGTGAAAATCCATTTAAGACTCTTGTGGTCCGTTACTAAGGAAAATTTGTTACCTAGAAAGTAATGTCTCCAAAGTTTGAGAGCATGGATGACAGCCAATAGCTCCAGGTCATGGGTAGCATAGTTCATTTCATGGCTCTTCAATTTTCTTGAAGAATAAGCTACGGGATGACCTTCTTGCATAAGTACACATCCTAAAGCAAGTGCACTAGCATCAGTTACCACTTCAAACTCCTTACTAAGATCAAGAAGTTTCAAGATGGGTGCTGATACTAAGCTTTGCTTTAGTTTGTCAAAGCTGGTCTGTTCAGTAGGTGACCATCATGATACTTGCTTCTTTAATAGATCAGTCAGAGGTGCTACAATCAAAGCATAATCTTTGATGAAAATTTTGCACCACCCTGTCAACCCAATAAAACTTCATATTTCTTTGACAAAAGTTGGTGTTGGCCATTCCAGAACGTCTCTTTCCTTCTGCTGATACAATGAATCTCAGATATTCAATCTGTCGCTTGAAAAATGCACTTCTTCTTCTTGGCATAAAGCTTGTGTGCTCTCATTGTTTCAAGAATAATGCAAAGCTGGGGTTCATGGTCCTTTCCTTGTTTTGAGTAGACTAGGTTATCCTCAAAAAAGATGAGTACGAAGTCATCAAGATAGGGCCTAAAGATATCCTGCATTAACTTGTTGAAGGTAGCAGGAGCATTCGTCAACCCGAATGACATCACTAGGAATTCAAAGTGTCCATATACCTTGTATTGAATGAAATCCTCGGAATATCTTCTTCTTTGATCCTTATCTCATAATATCCAGATCTGAGATTTATCTTTGAGAAGATCTTCGCCCCTTGAAGACGGTCAAGTAATTCATCTATTCTTGGAATGGGGTATTTATTTTTGATGGTTTCTTGATTCAACCCTCTGTAGTCAATGCATAGGCGAAGCGTTCCATCTTTCTTCTTTTGGAACAACACTGGAGCTCCCCATGGAGAACTCCTAGGTCGGATGTAGCTTTGATCTAACAGTTTCTTGAGTTGCTCTTTCAGTTTGATAGCTTCCGGAATGGACATCTTATATGGCCTCTTTGCGACCGGTTTATCTCTTGGCACAAGTTTGATTTCATGGTCGACTTCCCTTTGGGGAGGAAGTTTCGTCAGATCTTCAAGGAATACGTTTGCTTATTCCTTTAACCATGAAGGTTCTCCAGATTTCTAATTTTGATGTAGCTTATTCAGTTTAATCAGATAGACAGGTAGACCCTTTTGAACATCTTTTATTATCCATGTTGCTTTTGCCAACTGTATTTTTGGCTTACCAACCTCACCTTGAGTCGTGACTAGTTCCCCTTCAGAATTTCAGAAGGAGACTTGGCCCTTCCCACAGTGGATGTGGGCATCATTGGGTATTAGCCAATCCATTCCGAGTAAACATTCATGGGCACCTAGGTTCATTACCCTGAATCTCACAGAACCCAGTAGGAATTTCACCTTAGCAGTTTGCCTAGTACAAGTGACCTCACGATCATTTGCTAATTCCACAAGTAAAGTAGGTGCATCTATTGTGGCTATCCCTAATCTTTTTGCACAGATTGGTAAAATGAAGGAATGTGTACTACCACAGTCAATCAAGGTTTTGAAGCTCTTACCTTGATATTCTAATGGAGTTTGAATCACCGAGAATTGGCGATTTGGATCCTTCTTGTGAAGAGTGGCATGAACCGTTGCCCTCTGAATGTCAGCATCCATGGATGGATCTTCTTCATTGATCAGCTCCTTGTTGGAAACACTGGAGGTTCTTCTTCTGGCCATAATGGTGGTTCCTTGGCCATGAGTGGCTTTGTTTTGACCTTGGAATTTTCCTTGGCGATGCCCTCTTCCAAGTTTGGGACACTCCCTCCTGAAGTGTCCGGGCTCATTGCAATGGAAGCAATGTGGGCTGCGATCATTGCTTTGTGTTTGAACAAGGTTGTTGACAGCATTGACCCTAGCTTTCTTTCTTTGGCCCTGATTCTGACCCTGCGCTCTCTTAGTCTGTGCCTTAGGCATACCCTTATTCTGATCTTTGTAAGGCCAAATCCTGTTGTTCCTTGGTTTGGTCTGCACTTCTTGTATTATTGGAGTAGCTCGAATGAGTGCGTCTTATAGGTCCATTAGGCGCATTGATTCCAATCGAGTGTTTATGGGTGGATTCAATCCAACACAAAATTTTGACACCTGTTGTGTCATATCCATTGGGGATGCATACTTTAGGAGTGAAACGAACTTCGAATAATATACTTCCAGGGATAATCCTAGCTGCTTCAAGTCATAGAATTCATTCATCTTTTGTGTGCGGTAGGCAGGTGGTAGATACCTCCCTCGTACAGCTTCCTTAAGCTTATCCCAAGTGACTGTCCCCTCTGAGAATACTTGGTCTCTGCACCACTGTTTTCACCAAAGTATCAGTTCGCCTGTAAGATTAAGTTTGGCGACCATAGCTTGGTTAGCAGGTGCAGTTCCTGCTGCCTCAAAATAGTCCTCCATGGACTCAATCCAGATCTCAACGTTGGTTTGAACAGTCCTTCCCTTGCCATCAAACTCAGGTGGCTTAATTTGTTTGAGAAGGAATTTCTTCTCTTGAGCCACAACTGGACTTAGTGCAGGAGTTAGATTTGGAACCTGCACTTGGGGTTGTGTCTGAATAATAAGATTCTTAATGTTAACATCTTATCATACGTTCCCATATTATGTTAATATGACTAGCACAACTTTTTAGCCAAGTGATTTAATCACTTAACACCTTAGCTAACATTTATGATCAAGATAGACAATTGTAAAAAGTCTTATTTATTCATGAAGGCATATCCCTTTGAGTGCATTTATTTTGGATAAGTAGGATACACTGATTGATACATTAGTTTGGTAAAAATAGGATTGTGTTACTGTCGGCTACAGGGACAGAATAATAATATGGAGTGGGGTCATGGATTTTCAAAAAACTGTAAGTCATAGGAAGCTTGGGTTATCCCTTCCTTTGATACCCATTCTTCTCATAGCGCCCTAACACTTTGATTCTGTTAGCAGAGATTACTCGGGTCACTTCTTCATAGACATACTTGTTCTGCTTGACTTGCCGATCGCTAACGTGCAAAGTTGCGTTTACGCGAGCTTTGACAAAGATGAACAGCTTCACGATCTTTAAATCCTCCATCCACTTGATTCTCTTCAAGTTGGTCTGAAGGTACGCGAGTTAGTGGGTTGCTATGTAGTATATTCCTAAGTCTCCCGTCCATCTTCGCTCCACATACAGGGGCGAAGGATTATAGATGCGGTCGAGCATATTCATCATGCCAAGCCTCTGACAATAATTTGAAGCATGCATTGCAGTCATGAACATGAACACCAAGAACTTGCTCCATGCTTCGTGACTCTGCAACCTAGCATCCATAAGTGAGTAAAGAAAAGTTTTCAATAGAAAACACTGCTCTATTCTACTCACCTTCCCCTATTTATCCCCTTATTCCCTTTATTTTCCTCCATTAAGTTCCCTTGTAATATTTAGATCTCGTTGGTTCGCTCTAATACCAACTGTAATGTGTCCGCTCGTTCACTTGTGGGACACGTCTTAGCAGCCCATCGAGAAGAGAGTCTAGAAAGTGCCACCTGGCACTTGCAAGTAATGTCACAGGGTTTGTGATCTAGGTCTTCCCGAGTCTGCCCCGAGCGAAAGTATCTGATCATTCCCACTTAGGACTGACCTAAAGTTAGGATTTCTTTCCTATCAACAAAGTCTCTAGGAAGTAGCTAGAGTTGAGCTCCAGATGACCCACTTTGAGTAGGAACAACAGAGTCAAAGCAGATTTATGCTGCACTTGGTTCATGGAGAATGGGAAATGAGAGGGATGTGAAGCTCAACCTCTCTACCCATAAGGCATAGTCCCATTCCGCTCCCCTAAGAGTGTAAATCAGGATTCTAACTCTCCTGACGCTAGGTCTTCATAGTTTCGTTATCACGTCTTTTGAGAAAAGTTTCCAGCTAACTGGGACCACCCTTCTGTAGGACGGCGGACCCAAGTCACGTCCAACACACTTTCCTCGGGTTGCTTAGTTATCTAATTACCTACCACATTATGTTTGACGTGCAAAAGTAGCTTCCTTAATTAATTAATTTAAACACAGGTTCCTTCACGCAACTTAGGCACTGACATTAAAAAAAAAAACAATGTCAAGCAAGTTCATTTTCCAAATATCTGATCTTTGTTCATCATAGTCTTGGAATATATCAAGTATCATGTCCGAGGGCTATCCCAACAATCAATAGGATAGCTGCTCCAAGTTTCGGCAGTAGACTAGTACACGGGCCTCGAGATTCCATCTCAGTCACGTCGGCCTCTTGTGTGGGATACAGAGGCAAGGAATTTATGACCAGAGCCTCCCCTGGCACCCAAGCGTCCTCCCGCTCCAAGCACCACTGACAGAGAGACCTCTAGTGGCGGGTTTGGTCCATGTACCCGGCGTGGCTAACAACCCCCTTGGATAGGGCCAGGCAAGCAGTCGGAGGTAACTAAACCTGCCTCTCCCTCGAGGCTATTAACCTGAAGAATTAAGTGTTTGGCCTTGAATTAGTTCCTTAAGTAAAGAAGTTCAAACAATGTACCTAAGTGTACAATCACGATCATTTCTGTGGTCGTTCGTACGACCAACTGCTAAGGTGTGATTCCTTCTTCTCGAATACTCCCAGCATTCAATCCTGGATCGTTCACAACTTGGCGAGATTCTAGGGGCTTGGCAAGCTAGGTTGCTTGTTTTTCCTTTTTCTTTGGGTTAGGGTTTGTACCCTACCGACCCTAATTATCCTTACCTTAGGTCTCCTTGTAAAATAGATCATAGACAACCCCGTCGTCTCGGTTGGTCAACTTGCTGGTTATCTCCTAGATTCCTTGAAGTACCTATGTACCTTTATCTTTGATCTTAATTGATCAAGATTGTCTATCCCCTTGAACATGTTTGGTCAAGATAGTTCTGTTTAGAACAGCTCCTACTCCATCTTAAGTATAATCTTCTTAAACCCTCTTAATAATGCTCACATGCACTAAGCTTTTACCTATCCCTCTTGAAGTCACCAAGGACTTTGACATGGGGCTCATGGATCTCAGTCCCATTTGGTAAATTACAAACAATGTTGAATTTTCCTAACAACTTTAATGCACGCAACGTAATGCCATGCCTTCATTTCAATGCTTACAATTATGATATAATCCATATGATATTTTATGCCACACATGCGAATGTATTTTCTATGCATGCAATCTCAACATTATCCTCTATGTAATTATTTACACGATCTATAGCCTTCTTGAATGTTTTGATCTTTATAACTTTATGTGATTATTGTATGAGTCTAGCTGCACTTTCATCTTTTCTGCAGTTTATTACATGTATCTTAGAATCCATCTTGCGATATGAAGTTGCACTTTGCTTCTTTCGATGTCCTCTGAAATGTATTTTGCAGGAACTTGTGCAAGGAGTAATGCACTTTATGTAAGAATTCATGCAAGAATTTTTTTGGGTAATTTATGATGCAATTATCTAATCAATTTCACCTATTATGATGTCATCTTATAACGAAATTTATCTTGTTTATTACAAACATCACAACTAAATTCATACCAAGGCAATTACTCATCAATCACGCAATCAATATGATGCATGTGAATATGACTTTCACCATAATAATTATAATCTATGATTTAATAATAGAGCAACCTGGGTTTGGAGTGATGTCTTAATTCTAGTGGTATTTATGCCTGATGATAGACCATTCGTGGTTGCGGTACTATCTTGATTCAAGCCGCCATCCACGCTTGCGAGGTTTTTGGCTATCCTTGTAGATCTACGCTTCGGGGCCATACTCGAAGATGCACATACGAGAGATAGAATTATCGCACTCTCCTATGCAACTTTAAGTAAATTCTTGCAGCCTCTCCTTGAGTGGAGAAAAGATAATGAAAGGGGGGTGTATTTTCAGAAATATTAAAGGGGGCGTATGACCTCTCTTTAAGGGGGGGAAAGGGGAACCCTCCAAAAGCTTCTCTCTCTCTCTCTCTCTCTCTCTCTCTCTCTCTCTCTCGTGATGATGATGAGGAGGGGGGGCTGTGTGTCAGGCGGAGGGGGGTGTGATGTGTAGGCTGCAGTAGGGGCGGCATTTTTTTATCACGGGGGGAGGGGGGAGTTGCAATTTCTGACGACGAGGGGGGGGGGGGGCACTACCTGAGCCATGAGGGAGGGAGGGCTGCTGTTGAAGACAACGAGGGGGGGGGGGGCTTTGCCTTATATGGTGGGGGAGGAGGTGGTTTATGGGGAGGGGTGACGACTGTTAACGGTCACCACCCCTCCACCTGGGGGGGTGCATGCCCCCCCTTCTCTCTCTTTACTCCCTCTCTCTCTCTCTCTCTCTCCGACATGCTGTCGGTGGGGAGAGAGAAATTTTTTTTTTTGAGTTAAATTTAAAAGTTTTTAAGGGGGGGTTCTTATGGGGAAGGTATAGGGGGAGATATTACAAGGTGTAACATGTGTAGCATCTTTTTGCCATGTTACAAACATTACTTGTTTGATATCTCAATCTCCCACCATCTAAGAGGGTGAATACTCTTGGCCACCATAGCTTGGGTTGCATACCTTGCTGCAGCCTCTCATCATTTGATTCTCAACCAATATTGGTAATACCATTTTTTGCCAAGCCACCTTGGCTATGGCTTCCTGGCATTTTATGTCTATTTCTTGTATTTTTAGTTTAAAAGCTTGCTATGCAATTTAGCTTTATTACATTGGTATCAGAGCATGGACTTTGATCCATGGAAAGTGTCATTTTCTTGGAGAATATAGTCATTGGGATAGGCACCAGTTAACTGGAGCACCAAGATTTGGTCATAGGGTTTGGTACAGTTCAAACCGTGACTAGTCAGAGTTCTTTGCAACAAGTCAGGACTAATTTTGAAGGCTTCTTGAAAAAGATCTTGAGGAAGATGGAGGTTCTTGGCCGAAATAGTAGGACATTGTCAAATGGAGGTCCATTTTGAAGGCTTTTGACCCTAACTGAAGTCTAAGTGGGATTACAATGGTTAAATTGAGATTACTTTTTGGGGATAGTTTCTCTCTCTTCTTCCTTTCAAGCTTCTCTCCAAGAATCCATGGAGTCGACTGCTGAAATCTTCTTTCAAGATCTATTTTCCCCTGAAGAGACATCGTAGCCTGATTCTTTGTGTCAAGAGCTTCAGATGGAGTAGCATAGTACTCACATTTGATAAGTAAGATCAATCAGGACAGTAGGCTGAATCAGCGCATTTTGCACTGAATTCCTTATCTTCTCCATGTTTTTAGCAGCTAATTGCATCATCTATGGCTTATACAATCTATAATCATCAATCTCTGAGTCTCCATTCTAGTATACTCAACTAAAGCCTATCCTCTTGAGCATTCTCGAGCTCTCAAAACCACCCTAGCTATGGCAGATTCAGGACATCAGTGATTTTCTTGGAATTGCTTCAAAGAATCAAATGGCTTTTACTCTAACAAGTATCCTGGAGCTTGCTCAACACTCAAGGGATTGACATTGAAGCCTTCTTGGATGTGAAGCTTCAAAATATGGTGGCTATGGAGTCAAAACAGGGCAGCAAGCTTCAAGAATCCAATTATTGGATTATCTTCTTCAATTTCATGAGGCTTTTGTTATCTACAACCCCGAGAAGGTTCAATTGAAGGTATTCTTCAACGATTTGGTTTACATCGAAGGAATTCTTAAAGTTTCAAAGCATTTTCAGCCATTTGTACATGGCAATGTCTGAAAATTCATGGAATCCATGATTTAATGAGAAATTGCATGCATCAAAGCTCAAAGGATCTTCTCCAACAAGCTATTTTGGATTTCTATCAAGTCATTGACTTCTTTTGATTGCATTGGAGCAATTTATTGATCGGTTATTGATCGGGAGCTGAAGATTACTTGGGATCATATTGGAAAAATCCTTCTTGAAGATTGGTCTTATTGATTTAAATCTTGGTCTATTGATGGGGTCTTATGTTGAAGGTTGATTGATTGGATTCATCCACTACTTTCCATCAGCATTAAAGAGGTAATTCTAGTACTTTCAGCTTAATCTCTCTTTTATCCAATTTTTGAACCAGTCCTATTGTTCATAAGAGAGATTAAGTGTAGTAGAACCTCTTAATTCCTATTGAAGGCATGTAGAATTCAGCCCATGATTGATTATGATTGCTTGATGAGTTCTTTTCTGCCCATTCAAATGTTGAAGCTCAATTGATTGCATAAATGCTACTTACTGCCTACTTGACTTGGATTTTTATTGAATGGTTGAGCATTGATGCTATAGGACTAAAACAATGATGAAAATGATAAGTGGGAACATTGTAAAAGTAGTGAGTCACTGCAAAAGGGTAATGCTCTATCCATAGCCCTTTTTAATTTAATCATTTCCCAATACCCACTTGCATTTCATAAAAATTTCAAAGGATTTTTCAGTTAATGCATAGTATCCTTATTTGATTAGCCATTAGAATGTATTTTCCATGTTGGTTCCCACGAGGAGAATCAGATGCCAGGTGAGTTAGGAAGACAAAAGAGAGGTGACCCTCCCTTCCCAATTAAGACCCTAAAGGGGTGCACAACCCGACTTGAGGTGGAACTTTGCACATTGATCAGTAGTAATCAGGGTTCCATAAGTGGTTGGTGAACCATTGGAAGAAGGGCAAAGCATCTCCTATTTTCAGGACACCTACAGATGTTTGACAGATAAAACAACAGGCAAATACCCATCTACAGCTTGTTCTTGAGCCCTATAGGTGCCCCATAACCCTTTCCTCATTGCTATAGTGGTTTACAAGGGTTTCCTTCACTCAAGGTATTCCTACAGGGTCAAACAGGGTTTCCACAAGGTGTTACGTGATCTGATTTGAGATCTTAATAGCTTGATTTGAAGAAGGGATCTCTGATTTGAATAAAAGAATTTGTTGATCCAACATTGGGAGCAAAAGTTATGGCCAATTTACTGACAGGGGTTCTAGTGGACTGCACCTAAACAGGCTGACTGGAATACACTGCTAGGAATTTATGCTTTATTACAAGCCATCTAGGCCTAAAAGAGCTTTGTACTCAAAGCTGGAATTGGGTCAATTGATGAAGAAAGATTACAAGAATAGCTTGTAAGTGATGAATCCATGCTGTAATGAAACTCGAAGTTGAAGAAGATCTCATATATCAATGAAGTATAGGTATGAAATTTGAATATACTGCTGGAAACTGTCCAAAACAGGTTGCTGCACAAGAATGGCCATAACTTGAAGAAGGAATGTCCAATCATCATGTATGAGCTATAGAAATGTAGAGGGCAATCCCTAGTATCCAGCCATGCCATAAAAATCCAATTTTGATGACCATAGAGCAATTATTTTTATGACAAAAATTTAATACAGCAAGTTGTAATGTTCAGATATTGCTCTATTTCTTGCAAAAGCCATGGAAAAGAACCAAGGTATGATGATGGTTTCAAATTATACTCCTCCATGGGCAAACCTCGGTACTCTAGCAGCGAACGGTTCCTTAACACCTTTTCTCTTTTGCCAATAATCTTTTCAGGCTCATAAATGATAAGACCATCTTCATCCATGGGAGGTAGCGCTTCTAAAACCTTTATGGATGTATCCACATATTTCTTAAGTTGGGAAACATGGAAGGTAGAATTAATCCTTGTTAAAGAAGGAAAATCAAGCTTGTATGCAAGCTCACCAACTCTTTTGAAGATTTGATAAGGCCCATAGTAATGATGAGCCAGCTTATTATGACCGCCGTTGAGAGAAGCATACCTAGATTTAGGCACTTGAGGAATATCCAATCTCCTTCTTCAAACTCCAAAGGTCTCCACTTTTCATCAGCATAAGCCTTCATTACATCTTGTGCCTTCTGAATGTTTTCCTTGCATTGATGCAAAAGAGCTTCCATCTTCTCAAATTCAGCCTTGGCTTGTGGATTCACGTCTTCATGAAAAAGGGATAAATATATTTACACTTTTATCCATAAAGCACTTCAAATGGTGACATGCCAATGCTCATATAATGAGTATTATTATAATATAATTAAGTAAGATGTAACCAATGATCCCACAAAGCTTAAGTGTCATGGCAAAAATGACTTCCAACCATTTATTGACACGCTCTGTTTGGCCATTGGTTTGGGGATGATATGCCATGCTAGGAGTCAAAATTGTTCCCATAGAAGTGAATAAACTCCTCCAAAATCTTCCCATGAACTTAGTATCACGATCGGATACTATCTTCAATGGCATACCATGAAGCTTAAAACATATTCCATGAACTGTTCAGCCACTTGCTTTGCTGTAAATTGAGCCTTGGTAGGGATAAAATGAGTTGATTTAGTCAACCAGTCCACCACCACATAAATGCTATTCCACCCATGCTTTGTTGTAGGTAAGCCCACAATAAAATCCATTGTAATATCAGTCCACTTGCCTTGAGGAATAGGAAGTGGCTGAAGTAAACCATCATCATACCTTGGTTCTTTTCCATGGCTTTTGCAGGAAATAGAGTAATATCTGAACAGGACAACTTGCTGTATTAAATTTTTGTCATAAAAATAATTGCTCTATGGTCATCAAAATTGGATTTTTATGGCATGGCTGGATACTAGGGATTGTCCTCTATATTTCTATAGCTCATACATGATGATTGGACATTCCTTATTCAAGTTATGGCCATTCTTGTGCAGCAACCTATTTTGGACAGTTTCCAGCAGTATATTCAAATTTCATACCTATACTTCATTGATATATGAGATCTTCTTCAACTTCGAGTTTCATTACAGCATGGATTCATCACTTACAAGCTATTCTTGTAATCTTTCTTCATCAATTGACCCAATTCCAGCTTTGAGTACAAAGCTCTTTTAGGTCGAGATGGCTTGTAATAAAGCATAAATTCCTAGCATAAATGCCTTAGTCTAGGCTAAGTATAAAAGGTGGAGGTGTAACATGTGTAGCATCTTTTTGCCATTTTATAAACATTACTTGATTGAAGTCTCAACCTCCCACCATCCAAGAGGGTGAATACTCTTGGCCACCATAGCTTGGGGTGCATACCTTGCTGTAGCCTCTCATCATTTGATTCTCAACCAGTATTGGTAATACCATTTCTTGCTAAGCCACCTTGGCTATGGCTCCCTAGCATTTTATGTCTATTTCTTGTATTTTCAGTTTAAAAGCTTGCTGTGAAATTTAGCTTTATTACAGAAAACTTGAAGAGATATGGCTTAGTCGAAGAGATATGGCTACTCCAACAGAGGTAGATAGGTGCTATCTATGGTAGCCAAGAGAGATAAAGTGAAGATTGAGGTGGAAGATGAAGGGTTATAGTAGGAAAGAGAGATAAAGTGAAGATTGAGGTGGAAGATGAAGGGTTTATGTCAAGTTGAGCTAACCAAAGATTGAGAGGAGTTGAAGGAGTTATTTGTAGAGCTAAGACATACCCTACTGGGCTCTGATACCATGTAGAAAATGTCAGATCTAGAGCATGGCTATGGAGGTTGAAAGAGGAAGAGTGAGCTTATGAGGTAACAAATATCAAGACCAAATGTCACACAAGTGAATTAGGTTCCAAGATGGAAGCTTTGACTCATAAATACAATCTTGTGTAGTGGACTGACAATGACACAAACACTTTACTGGAAGTACAAAAGTACTATGACATTATATTTAAAATGAGAGAAAGTACAATGCTTTATAGGAATAAACTAGGCTACACTTTCCACCATTGTGCATATGGGATTATGTATCGTGAGCCCACAAACTGCTCCATACAAAGAGGCTAAGCAAGGTTTGATTGCCAATATCTCAACGTATTGTAGCTAATGAGTGCCATCAATCATAGCCCCCATGCAGTCAACTGAAAGATGTGCCTTGTGCTATCCATGCACATCTGAAACCACACTGTCTGTCCATGTTGGATAGAATGAACACATGTTTGCTGCTCTGATTCACAGCTCCTGAGTATGCATACTTCAGCTTGGTCATGTAGCTCACCAGCATGCTTGTTGACAAGAGAGGAAGGTCCATCCATGATATTCAAGGTGAGTCAGTGTCTGCATAAGAGAGGCATCCAAATGATCGGCATTCATGAACACCATATTAGAGAATTTGGGAATCTCCCAAGTCCCACTTTCAAATAAGAGGTAAAGATTTGGTTGTGTGGCTAAATCTTAACCCATGCTTCAAAGTGGGACTTGGAAAGAAAACCTATATAGTAATTAGGGTAGACTCCACTTTCAAGCAAGAGAACAAGATTTGATAATGTGGCCAAATGTTAAGTAGATCGGAAATTCCCAAACTATGAGAATTCCTAGATTCCCTAATATAGTGTTCATGGAGCTTTGATTCTCTCTATACCTACATCTTGAAGTATTGTTTGGGTACCTCTGAATCACCATTAACCCCTTCCTATGCTGCCTCAATAGGCCTTGTACAGTAGTTACATTGAACCAAGGTCATAGAGCTTCCTGGAGCAGAATGGCTCTAATACCATGTAATAAGATAGAGAGAGAGATAATGCAACAAGGAGCAGTGAACTCCCACATTCTCCATATTTCATATATCTCACACACATACATAAAATGACTAGAAGGATCTAGGTCTTTGTGACCTGATGACTACTCACACTAACTAACCCTTCCAGAGTTAACTATACCCAACTTATTGACTACGACTCACATGTTAGAGATAGCTAGACACTAGCTGTCATGTTAGTGTACTTGTGTTGAGCTTGCAGTCTCAACAGATGTGCCCTAAGTATGAAGTGGGGGACAACGGGCTAGGGGTTAGGCATAGAGCCCACCAATTAAGGCCATTTGATGTACCTAACTTGATAACCCCTAGGTGTAATGTTTGTGGCACTCCAATATTACATGGGAAAGCTCTTTGTTCCTTTCCTTTTGCTTTGAGTGGGTCTTTTCTTTATTTTTTCTTTTCTTTTTCTTTTTCTCTTTTTTTGAGATACATTGGGAGGGAGCACGCTAGACATCATCCTAATGCTCTTCATTAGTTACATTTTTTTAGGGGGGCTAAGAGATTTGCTAAGGAATACGTGGCTTTGCATGTAACCCTTCTTATTAACTATTACATTGAGGGGGGTAGTAGATAAGAAAGGTTGATTACACTTTGAGAACCTACAATCGCTCATGTCTTCCAAAAGGCTCATGAAAAAAATTGGCAAGAGAACAACCCTTAATATCAGGTGGGTCATTGCATAGATGTCTATCCCTGCATTGATATCAAAATAGAGGGGTGGCATGCATTCTTCTTGGACTACAGGTTTTTGTTTTAGTAGGATTCACAAGAGACGGAGGTAATTACAAGTGGTAAGGAAAGCGGGGTCAGGGCATTCCATGAACTTGTGCAAGAAGTGAGTGATGGAGGTTTGGAGGTCTTGTGCCCCAAAGGTCGGGCTTCTCAAGGATTGGCGGCATTGACATTGTAGATCAAAGGGAAATCATACCTACCATGCTTCTTTTTATCAAAATCCACACTGTGGCACCTCGGGTAAGCCATGTAGGTGGGGTCATCCCTTTTTTATGGTAGCATGTTACAAAAAGCCATCGATGCCTCAAAATTGTTATCCCTGATCTTTTGGCACCATTTAGGTTGGGATTCATAGCCTTTGACTTTTCTTGGCTCTTGTATGACCTTATCCTCCCAGTAATTTGCAGGCTCTCTTCTCCATAATGTAGACTTTTTAACCCTCTCATCTAGCCATCACTTTCCTAGCCTCTTTGAGATGTGGATGGCTCTCTCAATCGCTTGTGGAGGAGCAAACACTCGATTCAGAGCAAAAGCATAGAAGAATTAAAATTCAAATGGCCTATACCCATTCTCCCACTACTCCCAATGGTTCAACTCTAGTGCCCAATTGATAGGCAATTGTTCCTTGATTTGTAGTATCTAGACATTGGGCACTTCTTGTGGTCTGGCATTAAACTTTCTCCTCATGAATTCAGCCAACTCCTTGCGTTTCCTTTTGGCCTCAATCATTCTTTCTATGATGGAAAGATCTTCCTCTTCTTGGCCTTTTGCTTCTATTGATGGAGATGGAGGCGAATCTTTTTCACCAGGCTATGCCTTGGTGTCATCAAGTTGCTCAAAATTAGGCCCTTCTTCCCTTAGTGATTCTGCTTGGGCTGATGTGATTAGCTGCTCTTGGTGCTCTTGCTCTCAAATTCCAAGCTACTCTAACTCTTCCTTCAAGAGCCCTACTTACATCAAAAGTTTCCTTTGTTGTGTCAAGCTTGGGCTAATGTTGGTTCTAGGGGTGTCCTCTTGGAGCCCATACCTTATAGCTCTCCTTGAGATCTCTAGCTTCCTCTTTAGCCCTTCCATGCAATCCTCATCTCCAGCTTGAGTTATGTGAAGCATTGTGTTCAGGAAGGCGTGTTGCTAGAGTGCTAGCCCTGTCTCCACTACTTTGTTCCTTGCTTCCACCATGATTCTTCTGCTCTTTGTGGGACAAAGGCATTTGGCCAAGTCTCTGACCCTTCCAAGATTCCTCTCTTCCCAAGCCTTGACCTTCTCCTCCATCTTTCTTTTACTCTAGTTCAGCTCTTGTGATAGCATTGTCACCATTCCTCTTTTTCTCTCCAGATTGCAAACATCTTCTCCTTGTCTTGTTTGTGATGATTCATCTCTTTTTTTAGTCTTTCTTGCTCTTGGAGGGTCCCAAGGAGTCATTTTTTTGCCTCTAGCACCTTTTTAGTTGACTCCTTGTCTTTCTATGCCCTAGCCTCTCGCAGTTCCTTTATTAGTTGTTCCTTTTGTTGTCTCCCCTTATGGAACTCTGCATGGGCCTCTATCTTCACCCTTTTTAGCTCATTGGTCGGCTCCTGTCTGAGGTTTTTTAGTTGTTTATTAATTTTCTCTTCCATGTCCTTTTGCCCCTATATGAGGCTTGAAAAGTCCATTTGCAGACCCATTTCTCCCTCTACCTTCTCCACATGGAGTTCCTTTACATTCTCTTCTTCCTTCTCCACCTCCATTTTCTTACTTGCTTCTAGTTCCTTCTTTAGGTCATTCACCTACCTCAAATAGATGGTTATCTTCTTTGTCTTCTCTAGCTGGTAGGTAGCAAATGCATCCTTCTCAATCTCTAACTCTACCATAGCAGCCTTCCTTTCTTCTTTCATCTTTTTGAGTTGGCTTAGGAGCTCCTGCATGTCAAAAGTGCAGATCTAGAGCATGGCAGGAGCTATGGAGGATGAAAAATGAATATACAAATCATGATGACATAGACTTAGATAGACTAACTGTTACACAAGTGAATCAGGTTCCAAGATAGATTAGCTTGGACTCACAAACACATTCTTCTGTAAAATGGACAATGACTCAAACTGAAAGTACCATTACCTTGTTATGAGTGTCAACCAAGTACACGCTTTTATAGCTTTTTGGATAGTACCACTCTCATCACTATGCATATGGAATTTTGAACATCTCTTCCTAGAGCATACAAAATTTGTCTATCTTCTAGCCTCCTCACTATGCATATGGAATTTTGAACATCTCTTCCTAGAACATCTCTTCCTAGAGCATACATTATTTGTCTATCTTCTAGCCTCTTCAGGGGGCATACATCTAGTCTCTATGGGCAAGCATCATTTGTTATTCTCATCACCCCCCCTCAAATGATGAGTCTCTACCCTTGCTCGCTTTTACCCCCTACATGATAACATGGACCGGGAGACTAGTTCTTTGACATCCTAGTCAAGTTAAGACTTAAAACTTTACATCTTTGGTAAGGGCTTTTAATCCACTATGGGAAACAAGATCCACTACGGGAAATAAAGATCCACAATGGAAAAAATTCTTTGTTATCAACAGTAGAAATTTCTTTATCTTCTTGATGCTTCTTTGGCATCCTTTGCTTTCCTCGATCTTCTAGGTGTCTTTGATCTTCTTGGACTCCTTGGTCCTCATGCTTTTCATCTTTGACTTGTTCTTCATTATCTTTTGCTCTAGTCTTCTTTGTGAGGTCTTATTTCTCAGTGAGTTTGAGATGGGTACATTGCTATGACTAAACATGACTTGTTGAACTATTACGTATATCTTGGGATACATAGCTTTTGGGATTTCATATGGCTTGACATTACATTGGATTTTCTTCTGAGATCATACAACATCTTGTCCTTCTTTTTGCCTACTTTGTCATTCTTTGCTTTGTTTGGAGGTTCTTTGACTTTGACTTTGCTCTACTTGTCCTCCTCAAGTAAAGGTATAATCATTTTTGAGGCAGCATAAATGTCTTCAAGGTCTTCAAATAAGATTATTGATTGCTCTTTTATGTAGACAGCACCATGTCTTCTTGCAAGTGGGTCAACCAAGTCTTGCATGTAGCGTAAGTGAGAAACATGAGCCATGTTACTCTTCAAGAGAAGTATCCATTTATAGTTCTTTATGCTTAGCATTTCCATGGTTGAGAATTAGCTAAGATAAATCAATAAATGAGTTAGAAAAGATTGTGTCAGGGGACACAATATACTTTAGTGTTAAACAACACTATTTAGTATCAAGAGATACTAGCTTGTTCTTGAATCTTCCAAGGTGAATCTTGATCTTGGAGCACTTGCTTGTTGATTTGTTATGGTTTCCTCACTAGATACTGAGTGGTATTGACAAGTTTGAGCTGAAGGAAGTAAGGGTAAAAGATGAGCTTGAAGTACTTGATGTCAAGCTTGATGATGCTTGATGTCAGGTGGGCTACTTAATCTTCAGGCAGATAGCTTGATCTTCAAGACTGCTCCAAATCTTCTTCTTGAAGGTCTATACTTGCTAAAGACTACAGATTTGAGTGTAAGAGGCTTCAATGTGTTGGAAACACTGAGGAAATGAAGTGAAGAAGGAGCTTGAAGTGAGGAAGCTATGGTGGATTAGGGTTTCTAATCATAACAGCCTGTAGAGGCAACCAATTGATGAGTCCTTTGATGAGGAGTAAGCTCATTATCCCTCCTTTGATTGCCCTATGGTAGCAAGGAGGATTGCAGCTGTGCATGTTGCAACAGTGGCACGGATAGAGTTTGGTCCAGTTCAGGAAGCGATGACGAATTTTGACAATGTCGAAGCCAGGGAGCAGAAACATTATTGATTAAGGGGCTAGATAGGAGTGCAGGAAGTCAAGGAAGATATGCCTAGAAGGAATCTTGTGGTGATATGGCTTGTGGAGGGAGATCTAAGAGCTCTAATGGAGATAGGTACAGTCTGGCTATGCTACCAAGCAGGGTAGTGAGAAGGAGTAGGAGATGGGGTTCTAAACTTAAGCTGGATTGACAAGCTGAGCTAGATGAGAGTGAAAAGGAGCTAGAGGAGTAGTGCCATGCCAAACTGGGCTCTGATACAATGTCAAAAGTGCAGATCTATAGCATGGCAAGAGCTATGGAGGATGAAAAATGAATATGCAACTCATGATGACATAGACTTAGATAGACTAACTATTACAAAAGTGAATTAGGTTTCAAGATAGATTAGCTTGGACTCATAAACACATTCTTGTATAAAATGGACAGTGACACTGACAATGACTCAAACTAATAGTACCATTATCTTGTTATGAGTGTCAACCAAGTACATGCCTTTATAGCTTTTTGGATAGTACTACTTTCCTCACTGTGCATATGGGATTTTAAACATCTCTTCCTAGAGCATACATTATTTGTTTATCTTCTAGCCTCTTTAGGGCATACATATAGTCTTTATGGGAAACTATCATTTGCTATTCTCAACATTGCGCATATTCATCATAGTTGGTTGCTACTGGTTATTACAATGTTGGATCTAGAGCATGGCTATGGAGGTTGAAAGAGGAAGAGTGAGCTCATGAGGCAACAGATATAAAGACCAAATGTCACACAAGTGAATTTGGTTCCAAGATTGATACTTGGACTCTTAAACACAATCTTGTGTATTGACAATGACACCCACACTTTGCTAGAAGGACAAAAGTACTATATCATTGCATTTAAAAAGAGAGCAAGTACAATGCTTTATAGGAATAAACTAGGCTTTTGCACTTTCCACCACTATGCATATGGGATTCTACATCTTGAGCCCACACTGCTCCATACAAAGAGGCTAAGCCAGGTGTGATTTCCAATATCTCAACACCCTCCTCAATCAAACCAGAAAAGTACAAAGTGTGTAGAGGCTTTAGTACCAACCACTTGCAAAGGGTGGACACACCACAAACTTGGTGGTAAACACCAGAGGCTGTCGTAGAAAAGGCTAAGTGTGGGTACCAAAGACATGGTGGACATCTAGAGGCTGTAACAGGGGCCTCACAAAGTGTATAGAGGCTGTAGTACAAGGTTACATGGGGAGTTTACAAGTTTATGTCAAAAGAATTAGGGCTAGGCAATAGAAGGCTAAAAAAGTCTATCAGAATAGAAGGATTGATAAGGATTGTCCTTCTCCTAGTGGTCTTCTCCTTCTTCTTTTGCTCCATGGTCTTCTTCTTCTTTAATAGTAGCTAGATAGGCCTTTTGAGACCTCTTCCTGGCATGACAAAATTTCTCTGTGTGCCCGATCCTTTTGCAGAAGTCACATACCAGTTGATATTTCTTGCCCTTGTACGTGTTACTGCCATATAACATTTGTTCATCTTTAGAGGTGTTTGGTTCTTCTTTGAATTTTACCTTATTTTCTTCTTCTAGCAGGGAGGCCTTAATGTCAACTAGTTTTGGGCTAGGCATGCTGATCAATATAGTTGATGCATTATTATAGTCAGGAGGTAGGCTTTTTAACAACACACCAATACAAATATCTTCATCCATCTTGAGATCAATTCCTGTAAGCTAAGTTAAGAAACTTTCCATGTAGTTTAAATGAGCTACAAGAGATTGTTTGATTTCATATCTAGCTTGAAAAATTCAATCAGTAATTTATACTTAGATATCTTTGATTGTGCACCAAACAAAGTATCTAATCTTTTCCATGTATCATCAGAGGTTTCACAGGTATCCACATGGTGGATGTAGCTGTCATCCAATTCCAGCTTAATGATGGCCTGTGCTTTGTCATCATTCTTTTTCCAAGTAGCTACAAGGTCCACATCCCAATGCTTCTTCTCTTTTCCATTTGTAATGGCCCAAAGACCCTTCTTCATTAGGATGAGCTTGTGCTAGGTGTGAAACCTGACCCTTTGAACCAAATAGTTAGAGATTCTTTCCCCAATCTAAAGCAGCAAATTAGGACAAAAAACTCTTAGATTTGAGTAGCATAAGATTTAATTGTGTTAAGGGACACAATGAATGTAGTGTCAAATAACACTTGATAAGTATCAATAGATACTATGCTTTCAAGCACTTGATGTTGAGAGTTTGATGCTTGGATTTCTCCCCTAGTTGTTGATTTGATGGGAAATGCTTGTTGGAAACTTCAATTCTCAGTGGATTAGCATGGTAGAGGTTTGATTTAAGTGGCAAGAGAGAGAAAATGAAGTAGTTGAGAATCTTGAAGTTAAAATGGCTATGGCAGATTAGGGTTTGCAAGACAGGGGCCTAGTTTTTCTCTTTTTGTGTGCTTCATAAGTTTTTTAATGGAAATGAAGCTTACCTAATGCGCTTCCAAAGCCCTACGATTGTGGACCAGATCGTGGCCTTGCACGTAGCACGCTAGATGTACGAACGACAATAGTAGGTGCAAACAAGGCAGCGATCCCAAATTCCTACAATGTCGGGCATATAGATCAGCAACCTCATACTATAATGTGATAGGATGGTGCGCCCTGAGCAGAGGGAAAGATCTGTACAAGAAATTGTGTGGAGATATTGACTATGGAGAGAGATCTAGTTGTTGCATGCAGATAGGGTACTTTTATCCATGGTAGCCATAAAAGGTGAAGGTGAAGCTAGAGTAGGACATGAAATCTTGAGTTGATACCAAGCTAGGAAAAAGTGAAAGGGAGGTAGAGAAGCAGAGTGAGGAGCTGACCATGCTCAGATGAGCTCTGATACCTTGCTACAATGTCATATCTAGAGCATGACTATGGAGGTTGAAAGAGGAAGAGTGAGCTCATGAGGTAATAGACATCAAGACCAAATGTCACACAAGTGAATTAGATTCCAATATTGAGACTTGGACTCTTAAACACAATCATGTGTGTTGAAAACATAGACATGTTTAGAGAAGAAATAAGATTGGGATAAGAAGCTATATGTGGTTGTGTGTACATATAATACGACCTTTAAGTGAACTACGGGCCACACCCCATTAAGTTAGTTTATGGCGAGCAGTGTTGCATACTACCCCTAGAGATAAGTTACCAACTATATGATTTACATTAACCGTTCTTTGGGAAACAAAGATGCATTGTTTGAGCACGTTACGACTTTAGCATACCTCGATGAGCTCAAATTGCAAATTTTGTTACATCAGGAGGTAGCTATGCGTCGAATAAAGCAACTTCATGATTTAAAAGCAAAGAAGTATACCTTTAAGAAAGAGCAATTAGTTTTATGATATGATTCACATAGGGAGTTGTTTCTTGTGGGAAACTAGAGCCTAAGTGGGATGGTCCCTACAAAATAGTTATAATCGGAAAAAATAAGTCCATAGCATTACTAGCAAATTTGCAAGGAGTTGAGTGTTAAAACAAGGTTAATCTAAATAAGATTAAACCTTATTATCTTTAGGCATACTAATGAGATAATTTTCTTGCAAGTCAAGACTGAACTGATTTGAAACCTACAAGAAAAGAGGCTAAAAGTTGGTTGATGGGGTGGCTAATTCCCTACTTAGTGTTAAAATATTGAGGATGCATGCTAAGGTGGGTCACTGATGAGCAAGTAGACAATCATAATGAGACATAATTTATGACAAAGAAGAACAACTAATATTACTCAAGCATAATGCAAGTAAAATTGAATGAGAATGATGGATCAAATGAGTGTGGGGATGAGTACCTTTTATAGGCTTACAATAGGTGGTAGTGGTAGGTGGAAAAAGGTGGAAAGGGACCATGGTAATCACCAAATGTGGTTTTAATAAACCATGTATACATGACCTAGTCTAAGGCTTTATTTGCAATGTGATTCTTTGCCTTGCTGTTCATTATAAAGAGGTTATAGTGGGTGTGATTGCACATTTCTCAACACCCCTCCTCAATCACAACCAAGAAAGACATTGAGTATATAGAGACTGTCATGACTAGAACCTTGCTAAGTGTAGACATGGAAAGAAACAACCATACAAAGCTAGAGGCTATCACAAGACCTCATTAAGTGTGTAGAGGCTATAGTGTGCAAAAGTTACATGAGGAGTATAAAATATTATGGTAAGAACATTAGGAAAGTACACATTTAAAACCTTAAAAAGTCTATCAGAAAATGAGCTACAAAGGAGGGACTAGTGAGTCCTATCCTTTTGTTCTTGGGTGTTTTCTACTTCTTCTTCTCTATTGTTGTCTTCATCTTCTTTGACGGTTGCAAGTTATGTTCTTTGAGATCTTTTACTAGCATGACAAAACTTCTCAATATGCCCAATTTTCTTACAAAAATCACAAACCATGCTCTTCTTTCCTTTGTCCTTCACATAGAGGAGTTGTTGGTCTCTTCTTGGGATCCTTGCTTCTCCCTTGCTCTTGACCTTATTTTCCTCTTCAAGGAGAGAGGCTTTGATATCCACAAGCTTTGGCTTTGGCATGTTGATTAATGTGGTAGACACATTATCACACTTAGGTGGAAGACTTTTGAGAAGTACTCCAATGCAAATGTCTTCATCCATCTTTTAGTTGATTCCTACAAGTTGTGTCAACAAGCTTTCCATATAATTCAAATGAGTTGCAAGTGAGGTACTAATTTTCATGTCAAGCCTAAAAATTTCAATTAGTAAGCCATATTTGGAGGATTTGGAGTGACCTCCAAACAAGGTTTCTAATCGATCCCATATTGATTGAGAAGTTTCACAATCATCAATATGATGAATGTAGCTATCATCAAGTTCAAGATTGATAATATCTTGAGCCTTATCATAGTTTTTATCCCATATTACTGAGAGTGCAGCTTCCCTTGGTTTCTTCTCTTAACCACTTATGATTGACCACAAGCCTTTCTTCATCAGGATCACTTTGATCTTAGTTTGTCATGTGTGGAACCCAACACCATTGAATCGGCATGAGGGAGAATCTTTTCCCATTTTGTTGGTAGGAGGAGCAGTAGCAATTAGCTGAGAATAGACCAGGAAGAGAGTTGAAATCGAGTGTGTCAAAGGACACAAGAGATACTATGTAGTTGAAGCACTTGATGTTGAATCTTCTTCTTGTTGATTTGAAGTGGTAGCTCTACTAGAATTGAGTGTGCTAGCACATCAAAGAGTCAGTGATATCATTGAGCCAAAGGAAGTGAGAAAATAAAGTAAAGTATGAGCTTGGAGGTTAATGGCTATGGCTGCCCTCTTTAGGGTTTTGACAAGCGTCTGATATTTTGCTCATTGCAGCTCACAGAGATGGCCATTTGGGAAACCCTATGACTGGGAGAGAGCTTAGGTGTATAGATTCAAAAGGCTTATGGTAATCATCAACATCGTTGTAGGTGTAGGTCGAATGGACAGTATGAATAGAGAATGCACAAATGTGGACAACGAGCTGATGCAAACGCAATGCTAGAGCATTAAGTGCACAATGTCACATTGTGAGGTGATAGGCAAGAGCCCCTCGAGTAGAGGAAGAGTTCTCTAGAAGAGAGCATGGGCTGATAATGCCTAGGAGGAGAGATTCAAGCCCTCCAATGAAGGTGGGTGGCTATGGAGGTAGGTGAGAGATTCATGAGAAAGTGAAGGGACCCAAAAATTCAAAATGAAATGACCTAATTAGTGGCCTAATGACTCATTACCTTGAAACATGCTCTAATACAGTGTTAAAATATTGAGAATGCATGCTAAAGTGGATCACTAATGAGCAAGCAGACAATCATAATGAGACACAATTAATGATAAAGAAGAATAATTGATATTACTCAAGCATAATGCAGGTACAACTGAATGAGAATGATGGAACAAATGAGTGTGGGGATGAGTGCCTTTTATAGGCTTACAGTAGGTGGTATTGGTAGTTGGAAAGGGACCATGATATTCACCAACTGTGGTTTTAATAAACCATGCATACATGACCTTGTCTACGGCTTTATTTGCAATGTAATCCTTTGCCTTGATGTTCATTACAAAGAGGCTATAGTGGGTGTGATTGCACATTTCTCAACACTTAGAGCATCCATGTTTGGAACAAAGATACCATCAGGGAAGACTTGTTTGGTGGAGCAAAGGTTATAAAGTGATTGAGCAAAAGAATAGGAAATTTGTTTGGGAGATCAAAGTCTTCTTCCCCCAGTGCTTAAGGATTTTGATGAGAATTCCTGTTGGATTCAATGAAGAAGGTGGGATAGAGCCCTTGGTTCATCCTCTAAATATGCTGAATTTTGACTATCATAGTTTACAAATAAGGGAAGCAACGATGGCCCGATGAGTGAACCCTTTATTGACGTATACATTATATTTTGATGGAGCATCCAGGGGTCCCAATAAGAAAGGGAGTATTCGGACCTAAAACAGGCCTGACACTGGCTATAGGCACTAGCCGAGCCTCTCTAACACTCACAAGACCACAAGACAACCCTACATGGTCTTGCGGCCAGGAGCATCCAAGGGACACATTGCCCTAATCGCTATTGTAGATATTGCGTTTGTAGTAGGACATACTCCAATGATTACCTTTCCTTACTCCTCAAAGAGAGATCCCACACATATTGGTGTAATATACCAACGTAATACAAAAATAAAGGAGGCACCCCTCCGACTGAATGTCATGGCCCCACCACAACTCTCCTACACCTCGGGGATTGGCCCCAAGATGCGCTGCTCTAACATAAAGCACATACGAACACACTCCACTTTTATTTATTTCAAATGTTCTAGGATATAAAATTCTCTCACTTTACAGTTTTCCAAAGATTTGAGCGTCTAGCCTACAGCTTGGGTTTCCTAACAACTCGGCAGAGGTCATGTAATTGGCAATCAATTGCTATGCATCCAGGAGTTACCATGTGATATGCATAATGCAATTGTGGACGACACACCTCATGCTCAAGCATTTTATGATTAAAAAACTAGTCACATGAGGTGCAAAACCAATCCTTTAATGATTTCCAAGCTACTCGTAATTGTGGCATTGCTAGAGACTAGCGCCAAGTTTCCTCGTGCTACTAGTCTCTCTTAAATTTAAATGATGATCGGCCTATATACTATGCATAATCAAATACATCGGAATTTACAATATTTTTAGCGACCACTCACTTTTACAACCCCTCTTCCCTCCTACCATTTGGGTTTTGCACTCGTTGGATAGGTGTATCGTTCATTTTTATGTAGTTTTTCATGTAAAAATCGATTTAAAAAACATACTCTAACATAAAAACAATTCTTGACTGAGGTTTATCCCTCATCATCCGGCCTTGTTATACATTCATGAACATAAAATATATTTTTTTCTAAATTTTTGGATGTAAAAACTATTTTCTCTTATTTTTTCTATTTTTTCTATTTTTTCTCATTTATTTGCCCAAAAATTATGATACTTTAGAATTATTTATTTTCTTGATCAAGTATGCATAGCAATATTTCCATATTCATTTTCACCTCATATGAACCCAACAAAATCCCCAAATTTCATTATTTCCATGAAACCACAACTTGAGGGTTTCGCGTGTTTAGGAAAAAATTATTATACTATTGAAATTTTTTATTTTCTTTAATTTTTCTAAGAAAACACAACATGGGGAACCAAAACCAATCATTCTCAGGCAACTTCTTCAAACATATATCATAAAACAAAAGGAAAAATCATTTACACATAAAAACTGCGGTTTTGAGGCTCGTACTTCATGGTTGGGAGGCTGTTGACGCTCTTTCTTGGTTGTTGACGCACTCTCTCAGCCCGATCTACAATCTCTACCGCTCCAACATCGTCATTTGATCAGCATCCTTCATCACATCCCACCCCCTTCTCTCATGAATGTAGTAATAAACTTATTTTTAAAGACGTAATCCATGTGTTAGCCAAAATTAGGTCTATATGTGCTGTAGCCATGTCAATCCTAGCTAGTCATTGTTTGGAATGACTGCAGCCACATCATTCTAAAGATTGTCAATAACTACCATGGGGGCAATTTTATTATAGCCTTATATGAAACTTACTATCGGAGATTCCTGCTAAAAATCCGCTTTCACATTACATACAAAAATAGTTTTTTATAATTGGCGTTTGTTTTTAGCGATAAGGCAACCAACTTGACAAGGATTCTAAAGAGCATCGAAAACACACAGAATTGGTTATTGGACAGGGTTCTATATCCCATCCCCGAGGGATGGCTATTTGTTAATTAAGCAGTGTTACACTGTAAAGCTCTGGTATTATCCAAGGTAATAGATACAAGGCCAAGAGGAATTGATACAAAATGGTCCATTGAGTTCATGCCCAAATTCACGAGTTTACCAAGTTTAAGCATTGTGTTAAGCAAAAAAGAAGAAGAACGAACAGCAAGGAGAGAGAATAAAGGAGAGAGAATGACTAGATTTTTAGAATTTCATTACCTTCATCATATTTCATAAGATTATAGTCAAAATCTTGCTCTTCTTCCATAGATAAGAGATCCATCATCATCTCTCATGATTTTGAGACATGAAAAGGCACAAAAATCCCCAAATTTTGGGGGGCAAATAAAAAAACGCCCCCCACCAGTTCGACATGAATTTTGCATGTTTTTTAAAAGTTTCATTTGAGTTTCATTTCATTTATCAATTATCTAGCTTAAAACCTCCATGTTCACACTGTAAACCAAGTGGTTTCGGCTCATTTGGAGGGGAAAATGGACTCAAAATTGCAATCCGACTGGATGGTTGGCTCCATGGCATTGAAATCTATAAAACTAGGCCCCATCGTGCACTTTTTGGCTTCCAAATCATGTAGCTGCTTTATAACGTGAAACCTTGCATGGATTAAATGGGGGGTCAAATGGACTCCAATCGACAAACCGAGACTTGCGTTGGGTTCACGGCATCAAACTTGATCTAGGAAAACTCCTACCCATTGATCCACAACCATTTAATTTTGCATGAAAATTTGGTCCTTCATGCCTTCTGGCCACTTTTTTGCTCTAAAAACGGTCTTTAAAAATCCACTCTCATAGTCATTAGGGATCCCCGACATAGAATCACGATGACATTAGCTAGCTACCTTGGGATAGGATTTACTAATAATATAATGGAATATAAAGCCTTGATCATGGGATTGAATATTGCTAAGAAATGTAGTATTCACCAAGTATTAGTAAAAGGGGATTCCCAATTCATTTTGAATCAATTGAATGGGATGTACATAGTACAGAATCCCATTCTTCATATGTATTATCTTGTTGCCTTGAACTTGATTGACGAGTTTGAGAGAGTGTTTCTTCAACTAGTTCTACAATATTGGAGTCAATTTGCCAATTCCTTAGCAAATTATGCTTATGAAAAAGACATCTTTTTTAACTGTGGTCCTAGTTTCGATATCTCCATTGATGATGAGATAAGACCTAATTGATTATGGGGACTTTTATTAGAACATGGTTTATATGGTAGGTGATGGTTAGTGTGGGCAATGCAAAGAGTAGCTGAGACCCATTTACCATTGTTATCTTGGACCCATAGGGTGATCATACGACATTTTATGCATACACCTCTTGCGATATATGCGGGAGGTATGGGTAATAATCTGATGCATCTAGTTTAGGGCTAGGAGACCTCTTTTCTCCTTGGAATGTGTTAGAAGATAGGCATAGGAACCCACTATAAGCAAGGATGTATGAGGGAAGATGGGTGTGAATAACGTTAGGGGCAAGGAAAACCCTAACCCTAGCTTGGCAGAGGCTATATAAATAGCCTATGGGTCACTATCAAACTTGAGATAGAGTGTACCCAAGTTGTACCTTGAGCAACTTAATAAACAAGAATTTGTTCTTGTACTTTGCACCTCTTTCTCCCTCTTGTGCACACATTCCAATGCTGCAACTCTGCTTTTTACACATGGTATCAGAGCCTCCTCTAATCTCTTCAGCTTCCTATACCCTCAGCCTCACTAAGTGCACAAGATTGTCCATCATCTTCAACTTATCTCCTTCACCTCCATAGCCAGTCTATACTTGCAAACCTTAGATGACTTGGGGAGGACAAAGGAGGCCATATCTGCTCCTACTTTTTTTTTGGAGATTCCTTCTCCACATTAGGGCGCAGTTGCTTATCATTTCTACCCCCAACATTGTCCATGACACTAAGCCTGACATTACGCGTTTTCCAGAACAGGCGCAGTTTTCTATCAGCATGATATCCGTACCAGTGTGCACGCAGCAGGGGATGCAATCCCAGCAACCACCTTGGGGCTTTGATAGCCCCCACAGTGGGCTATCCTCATATACAAGGTTTCGTGGAAATTTGCTATACAGAGAGAGATCTCTGACAAACCCTAATTGTGTACCCTGTGGTATCCATAGCCAGTAAGCTCTGAACTTGGCATTTTTCGCATTTTTCGCCTTTTTCACTCTAAGCTTTATTAACAGTGATTCTAATCACTAACGCATCTTCTTTGAAGCTTATTTGAAATCTAAAATTTCTTGGACATGCTCAATGGACATCACTAAGTGCATTGGGAAGCCGACTTCCAACCTGCTTTCATTCAAGCATTTCACTAAGCTTGACATTAGTGTTTCTAAACACTAATCATTAATCATCTAATCATTTGCTTGCTAGATATTTACTAAATCTAGTGAGTGTTATTTTGTCAACTTCCTCTTCTTATATTTTTATAAGGTTATGTGTACAATTATAAACACATAGACTTGAGTGACTTTGGTTCAAGTACACTAGTCAATGCAATCAAAAGGATGAGTGTCATTGTACTCTCCTCGAAATCATCAGCAACAAGCATTGAGATCATAGACTGACCTTGTCCAACACAAGCTTCATCCACTAAGCCATACCACAAGGAGGAGCCTGAAGTCCAATCTAGGTTTACCTCATTAAAACCTAAAAAGACTATTAAACCTCGGAAGAAGATTGCATATAAGAAAGGACCACCATAGTCACACTTTGAAATATTACATTTGTATGATTTTCAGCCTTTCTCCTCATTACAACTTTGATTTCAATTGTTTGATTTGCTTCCACATTCAGTGGCAAGTTTGTAAGGGAATAGACACTGCCCTTGTCTTAACAAGTGGTAAGACCTTCCCAATGGCCACATCAGATGCTGATGTCCATCCTCAAATTCGAAAGTTTGATGGCAAAGATTTCCATCCATGGTAGGCACTTATAAAGTACAAAATGATGGAGAGAGGGTATTGGCCTCTCATTCAAGGCACTAGAGTTGTAAACTTTGCAAATCTGGTTGCTCTAGAGGGAGACCAACGTGCCCAAGCCATCATAATGTTAGATGAGTCCTTGATTCATCATGTTGATCAACTAAACACTACTAAAGAAAAATGGGATGAGCTTGAAAAGCTCTATGGAGCCACTGGTAAAAATACTAAAATCTTCCTTAAAATTGAATTCCTTAGCTTGGAATATAGATCAGGAGAAGATTTGGAAAAATTCATCTCTCACATGAAGGGACTTATGGCACAGCTTGCCTCTGTACAAGCTCCAATACATGAAGAAGATGTTATTGCTATTCTTCTAAAAGTTGTAAAATAGGTGTTTTCTACTCTTGTAACCACTCTTACCAACATTTCAAACCCTACATTGGCAAGTACCATCCAATCCTGTTTGGATGAAGAAAAGAGGAACCACAAAGAAAGCAGCAAACATACATGTATCTTCAACTTCCCGTGATCAAGTATTGGTACATACATTTCTCACTAGATGTTCTTTCTGTAAGAAAAAGAAAATCTTGTAAACAATTGTTGGAAGAAGTATCCCGAGAAAATGAAATGTAACAAATGCAAGAAGACAGGGCATATCACTAGTAAATGCCCCAACATTCCTAATGTACCCAAAGAATTGGTGGCCAACTATGCCTCCAATCCATCTGAAGATCTATTGTTTTGACTCTTTAAATCATCTACCTAAAACACTCTTGTAAGCCTGATTTATAAAGGCATCCCTGGGGGGGGCATCTTACATGCCTTGTAATCCAATGCCACCCTGACATTGGGGGGGTGTTAGAAGATAGGCATAGGAACCCATTGTAAGAAAGGGTATATGAAGGCAGATGGGTGTGAATAGCCTTAGGGGCAGGGGAAACCCTAACCCTAGCTTGGTAGAGGCTATATAAATAGCCTATGGGTCACTATCAAACTTGAGATAGAGTGTACCCAAGTTGTACCTTGAGCAACTTAATAAACAACAATTTGTTCTTGTACTTTGAATCTCTTTCTCCCTCTTGTGCACACATTCCAATGCTGCAACTTTGATTTTTACACAAAATGGAGTGTCTTGTTGAATGGCAATACCTAAGGAGGAATGTGTATAAGTTGTAAGGATTTTTTACTTTAGGCCAAGAGGGCCGATTGTTTTGGATACACAATGTTATATTTTTTTAGGCTAAGAGGGTCATGTATCTATTTGGTGAGGGTATGTTTAATGGTTTTTTATTTTATTATTGTATCAAATAGGGTTGATGGAGTACCTAGACTGAGCCTCTTGTTGCATTGACACTTCTTGTGGCCAAGTCCAAGTGAACTTTTTCCTTTATGAGTTCTTTTCTTTTATGCTGAATGGTTATGTGTAACTATGGGGATTTTTCTTTCTTTTGTTAGGGACTGGCAATCAAGGCATTGAGTCCTAGGAATTGGTTAGGTGTGTCTAAGGAGTTCCAAGCAGTTCTCTGCCTCTAGTGAAGACATTATCGAGCATACTAAGAACTGTTTTAGAAAGTAGTCCTAGTGACCCTATTCTATTAGCCTGCTAGGCAACTGTTTCTAGGAGTTTCTAGTAGTTGTGAGGCAACTAGAAAAGCGTGCTAAAATAAAGAAAGAGAAGAAACAATGCCTATATTTGAAGACTATAGTATACTAAGGTGTGTACAAAGGGGTTCTAACCCCTAAATGAAAGAAAAAGAAATGAAATGAAAGAAAAATCAAAGAGCGGATAACCATCGCCTTACGAAGGCTTGGTAGGTTCCTGGGGATGAGTCAACCCGGGGCCAATGCTCTTTATAGTTTCTTTATGTGCAAATCAATTCATGGATTTGACAAGCTGAGTCACTCTATCTTATGGTCGCCAATGAGACTGGGATTTTAAGCTAGAAAAAGAACTAGAGACGTGCCAAAATATGTCATTTTAAAGAAAAAATGGAAGATCACTGAAAGTGAAAGATGCAAATCCAACAATTTTAAGTGGCAGTGGTAGACAAGAATTCAAATTACTTCAAAAGATAGACCTTTGCAGTGGTTGTGGATTTCTCATAATTTCTTTCGGTGCCCGATTTAAGCAAGACAAGTTTCCAACAGTTCAGAACTTCAAGAAAGACGTGTAGAATTTTTCCAAAGAGCATAATCAAGCACCAAATGCAGGAGGAACTGGAGGCTGGACTTTGGGGGTGTTAAATAAAGGCCAAGATTTGAAAGGGCATGGCCGTTAGGGCCCCTTGGCCCCAAAATTTTTTTTATTATAAGGGGGGGCGGGTGCAAGCGTGATCGGCAAAATACTATGCCATGGCGACAATTTGAGGAGAGGGAGTGTTGGGGCTGACAAACAACCCATATATCTGATCATATAGGCCGACTTCTGCAAATTTTCACTATCTAGCGCTAGTCTTCGCGCTGCAAGCAATGGCTACATGATTGTGGAGTTCCAGATTAGTCTTTCTCTCTCCTCCATCTCTCTACTCTAAGAGTCCATTCATGCAAGAAATAGAAAGAGAATAACGAGATGAAGAATGCTTATACGACATGCAACCTCAATTGAGAACTCATGGGAATTCAACTACACTTGAGTGCTAGCGCTTTGACCTAGTGCTTAGCCTGACAGGAGTTGCATCATTGAAATTCATTGAGGCAAATTCTAGTGTGTAACCTCAAGTACACCGTTGCATTCCCATATCCCAAGAAGTTGAGGAGTGTTTTGATAACTAAACCATTTGAGTGCAACCAGACTAAGGAAAGGGCAACATCACAGGAAGTCCTTTACAAAAGGGGTGACCCATCTCAAAATCTCTACCATAGAAACCTTGGACCAAATGGCCAAGACTGTATTTCTTTAAGTACAACACCTCATCCACTAAGCAATCCCAAGGCCATAGTCACAACCTCACACTTTGCGCGATAAATTTTCCCAAGAAACCTAGCATTTCCGGCCAGGACCCAACTTAGAGGATTAAAAATTTAGTGCAAACACCTTGTTGGTGCTTCATGACTTTGGAAGTACAATAATAACCCTCTTTCCAAAAATTGACCACAAAGGAGTAGAGCATTTGTACTACAATTCATTCAAGCACTTAAGCCCATCTTAAGACCAAAGACTCACTAGGCTACAACCTCATGTTCCTTAACACAAACCATTGAGCACTTGAAAGGTAGTACTTGCAGTTGACCACTAAGGAGAAGTCTTGACCCATAAGCCAGCTAGATGCTCTAAACCACAGAATCATCACCAATCACGTAGGGAATTTTGAGAAAAGTTACAACACTCTAGTCAAAGACAAATTAGTGCTAGACAGTTCACAACCATACCGTAAAAACAGCCTTGGACACCTTGGAGGCTTTGGGAGTCCCTAGAGAATAATAGGAACCCTCGCATCCTTGTCTAAAATCATCGGCCTTATTGAGACACTTGTCAATCAAGAACAACCTACAACCATGTCCATTTCATGTTCCTGTGTGAATGGACTAGAGCTTGATGTTGTTGAATTCCCCACACGCATCCAATAATTGATCACACTTAATGAGCAACACATGAGAATAGAACATTCAGGAAGACTGATAGCAAACATATTGGCAATCATTGAAGCTGAAAGGAGGTTGGGGAAAGACCTCATTAAGCAAGTAGCGCAATTCACATGAAACCAAAGACTCACCAAATAAAGGAAAGAAATTGTGTTGAATTGAATCTAGTGGAATATTAAACCTAGCCAGAGGGACAGTAGAGCTAGGGAGCATGCAAAGAAGCTTGAGGCATTCAATGGAACTTTCAACACTTTCGAGATCCTTCTCAAGCAACTATTGGATGGAACATGAATAGAAAAAGGTAGTATTGCTCTAGCCACTACTCACATGATCGGATTAGGAGCAGTACCAAGAGCTAGGGATCAAACAAAAATACCAATAGTCACTAAGAAAGTTGACAAGTATAGGCCTGGAGATGACCCTTATAGCCTTGTTGAATAATTTGAACAAGTCAGTGAGGCAAAAAACCTCATGGATGCACAAGAATTTAGGCTATGTCTAGGAGAAAAAGGTAGAACATGATTTACAAGCCTAAATGACGATAACAAGAACAATTTTGACACACTCAAGAACTTGTTCATCAAATGCTTCTCTGAAGCAAGATCCTCTAATAACCTAATTGTCACACATGCAAGGAGCCTCTACAAGAGAATCCTAGAGTCTGAGAGACCTACACCAAAGGTGGTGTCAATAGTTTTCATTAATGGTATCAAAAACAAAGAGCTATGCAAGGCCCTAGCAAGCAACGCAAGCTTGCAAAGAGAGGTACTAGCAAGCATCTTTGATGAAGCTATAAGAGTTGACAACTTGCTAAAGGAAAGGCATAGTAAAGTCATGCAAACAAGAATAATATTATGATTCATAGTGAAAGATTCACTATCTATAGTAGGCAAGCAACATTTGAAGCACAAGATAAAGGTGAGGGAGTGGACCTCTCATAGGAAATGTCTAACCTCAAGCTAGATATTTTCAATATTCAAGATGCCTTGCGAAGACCTACAAGAGCCAACATCCGATGTGTGCACTACGAAGGTAAACACTTGCTAGTAGAGTGCCCAAAATCTAACTAGACCTAGAATGTGTGAAACTGCAGAAGTTGCAGGCATGAGGACATACATTGCAGGCTACCTTGACGATTACCTTACTAGCAACAATACACCATGAACTAGCAATATCAATTTGGTTGAGGGGCCCAACTAGCTTTATTGGTACCTAATGACCAAAGGCCACTAGCTATACCTAGGGCTCAACTAGCATACCTAGACCTCCTACACCAATCATAACCCTACCCCAAAGTGATGCTTCTATGCATTATATTGAGGAACCACTCAAGAAGGAGCCATACATAAATCCCTATATCTCATACGATGAAGAGGGGGGAAATCCAACGCTTATGGACTATAGGCGCATCGTCCTATTCATGACATTGGGTAGGGAAAGAGGACCAGGACCTAGAGCAATGTAGTCACAAGAACTATTGACCTATTGGAATTGTAGTCATCTTGGACATACATCATTCTCTTTCCCTAAAAAGAAACAAGCCAACAAGGAAAAAACCGAGTTGAGATGCCCTAAATGTGGGGTTATACATGCATATGTAGATTGCCCTAGGAGAAAAGGATTAAATGGTACCTTTGGCATGTTGTTTGTACCATTAAGACTACTTGGTATTGAGTCCTTGGATGACAAGGCTACCCCTATACCACTAAACCTGGCAATTGGGGCACAAGCCAAGTAAGTTGAAGTGTCAATACTTGGGCCTAGTAATGTGGATGTTTCTTTTATATGCAATAAGATCAGGAAGAAGAAGAAGAACAAGAGAGCTTAAGGATAAATTAATCTAAACTATGATATTACTAAAACACTAACATCAAGGAGGAAAGTACACGATGAAAAACTTGAAACCTCAGCTCTAAAGATTGAAAAAAAGGAGTGATAAAGTTAGGACCTAAGGCAACAAATGGAGATCATCGAGAAAGTAAGAGACTGGGTAGAGTAGGCACAAATGCATATTGGGCAGTCAATACTTGATCATGAGGATCAAGAAATATGTAGTATAGAGCCACCCTCCTCACTAACTTACATAAGATCAATGACTAGCCAAGAGTGACAACCTCAAGCACACTCAGATGAACCCACCTTACCTCAAGATGACCTAGAACCAGACGCTTAGGTGCCCAAGAGAGGCAATGTCAATGAGGTTGATGCATGATTGTTAGCAACTCTTGTGTCTCCACAAGTGTTATTGCCTTTAGGCCAACTACTAATGAAACAAAACAAGGAATTATGGAGTACATTTAAGGCATGGCTTGAGAGGAAAGAGCAATCAACAATACCAAGGGAAGTAGACAATGACACCCACATTCTGAGTGTGACACCCTCCCCAGCACTAGGGTCACTACAGATTAATGCCTTCTAGGAAGGGACTAAGATGCATGCCGTTTTACCAATCATAGCATCGGGAGACATGACTTAGAATGGCATTGTAGACATAGGGGTGGGAATGAGTGTTCTCACGTACATGTTATTATAGGCTTGGGTTAATCCTCCTATGGAGACTGCTACATTCAACGTAGTACTTACCAACGGCACAAAAGTTTACCCATTTAGAGTGTTGAAAAACTAGCCCATCGAGATAGCTAGAGTCCAAATCTCTGTAAATTTCATTTGAATGAAAGGTGTAGACTATGATATCTTATTTGGGAAGGCCTTGGATGCAATGTGCCCACATGATAGAGGATTGGGAAAATGGGTCAATGTTCATTGGAAATAGAACTGAGATAGTTAGAGTGGAGATGGATACATGAAAGACCTCACCGATAGAGCTAGATGCTATTTTTGCCATGCTCAAAAGAGAATCCCATGGCAAGCCCAACTATGGCCCCTTGAGCAAATACATTCCATGCCCAAAGGACAAGTGTGGTTGGATGCATGTGCTGGCAACCATTGACTTGCCATTCTCTGACTATGTGAGGATAGTTACAAAAAGGTTGAGGAGAAAGCTAGCAAATTCAACAAAGCTACTAAGCCTTACAATACCTAAGAGTGATGATTTTCCCACCACAATATCTCTATGCATGATTTCAAGATGCTCAATCAATATGTCAAGGCCCATGACATACCATGTTCCAACAAGCAAATTGGAATTGCATAGAATCCTTGACCATCTAGTGTGAAAGTTAGTTGACAACTTTACATCCAACCTAAAACCTCTCAAAGACATCACCAAAGAATAGAAATGGAGATGAAATAAAGTACACGACTTGAATATTTGATACAATTGGGCTCTACTTAAGGAGGACAGAAAAAAACCTAGAAGTTTATAAGAAAATAGAGGATGATCCCTTTGAAAGAACAAGAGGATTCTGATAACAAATATGTAGAGTATGACTCCACAACTACAGAGAGAGATGAGGAAGTAGAAACTATTGATTATGATATGGATGGGTGAACAATTGAATAGATAATTATGGTCTCCAAGACCAAGGAAACTAATGCCTTCATGATAGAGAAAGGAGTCATACCTAGTTGGAACACCTAGACCTGATGGACTAAAGGTAAGCCAGATTGACCCAACTAGAGTCCACAACACTATTTGAAATAGGATCAACATCAAAACTTCAACCACTCAACGAAACCCCCTCTTCCAACAAAGGTTGTGAGTTCAACTTAGAGTCCAAGTTAAGCTTGATGCACCAAAGAGGACCTTCTAGCACCTAAGGTGTAGAAGACTAAAGAAGGAATGGAAAACATAGCCCATGGACTCAAAAGAAAAATAACAAAAGAAACAACACAATGTGCCTAAACACTCTTAAAGTTTAAAAAAGGAAAACCAAATAGTTGTGCTAGTAGGAGCCAAAAGGAAAGGCAAGCCAGCGAGTCAATTGAGGAACTTGCTGAGGTCAAAGAGGTCAATCTAGCACTGGAAGGGAACAAGCCTTGTGGCCTATGTTCATAGCTTACAATTTTTTTGAGGAGAAGAGGCCAAGATCTTTTATATTTTAAAACAATTTTCCGATGTGTTTTCATGCTCCATGGATGAGCTAAAAGTCATTGATCCAAGTGTAGTGACTCATAACATCCCTATGGTTCCTAATGCAACACTAGTCAAAAGCAAAAGCCTTACACCATGAATCCTAAGCATGCTCATATGATGAAAGAAGAAATTAACAAGTTCTTGAGCATTGGATTCATTTACGAGATTGAGCACACAAACTAGGTGTCACTTATTGTGATTGTACTTAAAAAGAATGGAAAGAGTAGAGTATGTGTTTGTTACAAAAAAGTCAACAACCCCACAAAGAGAGACAATTATCTTTTACCTTATACTAAGCACATGCTTGAGAGAGTGGCAAGATAGAAAGCATAAAGCTTCTTGGATGGATTTTCAAGCTATAACCAAATGCAAGTCCATCCGAACAATAGGTTCAAAATGGCATTTTTTGTGAAATGGAGAGTATCTACCTATATACTCATGCCATTTGGCCTAACTAATGCCCTTACCACCTTTCGATGCCTAATGTGTACAATTTTCAAAGACATGCTTATGAAATTATTGAAAGTTTGTCAATGACATGTATGTTCATACCAATTGGAAGGAACACCTGGAAAAAACTTCGCA
This sequence comes from Lygodium microphyllum, assembly GCF_053477565.2. Taxonomy (NCBI): domain Eukaryota; kingdom Viridiplantae; phylum Streptophyta; class Polypodiopsida; order Schizaeales; family Lygodiaceae; genus Lygodium; species Lygodium microphyllum. The sequence goes on along the minus strand of NC_141161.1, from coordinate 11,172,828 downwards.
TTGACTTTGAGAGATGTAGATAGTATGGTCTCTCATTGAACCCCTTGAATTGCCAATTTTGGGTTAAACACGGTTGCATACTAGGACACTTCCCCCTCAGACCAGCTACAAGGGAGTTTAGTGCTAGGTTACTAGGTGATATTGGATATTATGAGCAATTTGTCATGAACTATGTATTGATTGCTAAACCTCTATACAAACTATTGATTGTGTTCAAGTGGACTAGAGAGTTTCAACAAGCCTATGAATTTCTTAAGCGGGCTCTAACATTAGCATCCATTTTAAGATCCCTAGATTGATGCATTGCTTTCCATGTGCGCATTGACACTTCAAAATTTATAGTAGGAATAGTGTTGTGCCAACCTTGTGAGCATAATATGGATTTTCCACAAATCTTTGTGTTAAGAGATGATATGACTGTGTTTTTAGGTGTGTTTCATTTTTGAGTGATTTTTGTATGATTGGGTTTGGAAGTGAAACTTTTGGATAAGGTTGGATAGGTTTGAGAATCTCATGATGTTTTTCAGTGGATATTGATGAAAGTTTCTGATTGGTTTTGTTGGGCTTCTATTTTATTTCTATGTATGAGAGGATGGAATGATGTTTGATGGAGTTTGAGAGTGTTTGGAATCTTATTGAATGATTATTGATGGTTTTGAATGGTTTAAGTTGAGCTAAATGTTTTTAAATGTCTTTTTGTAGACACTCTGTTGACCATTTGTAGAGCCTCTATCTTTGTTCTGTTTTTGCTTTGTATGCCTCTATAAGTGTTCTATGGGATGGATGTGTAGCTTAGGGAAGTTTTCTAATCTTTGGAAGAGATGTATACAAGTTCAAAATACCTCAAAGAAGCAGTTGCTAAAGACTCAAGTAAAGACTGAAGTGACAGTGACACTGTTGAGCTACAAAAAGACACTATAGTGGCTCTACTGACCTTTCATAGTAAACTTACCTCTTGGGAGCGGTATCCATGACAAAAGTGTCAAGAATCGCGTGGTGGAGGGGGTTGCTCAAGATGCTGCGCCGAACACACACAGAATGCACAAGGAGAAGCTCACTCAAGAGACAAGAAGAGAGATGGAGGCCAAAACGTTTTCTTGCTGATTTCTTCTTCTTCTTCCACACTCTTTTCAATGTACACAAAGTATAGATAAGATACAACATAAAAGGAAAGTGGCCTACTAAGTCAAACAATGCATAACCGGCTACACTAGTCGACTGGCGCTATAACTATGCCGGCTGTAAATAGGTGTAACGACCTGAATATAATAAGTAATGAGTCAGTGGCCATGTGAGATGCATAATGACCACCGACGTGCTAAGTGTAGACGTGTGGACCCATCTAACCAGGCGGTCCATCATCAATGTCCGCATGTGTTGAGCTTGTCATCTCAACACTCCCCCTCAAGCTCAACTGCATCTCTGCAACTCCAAGTAAGCTTCGAAACTTTTGAAGCTTCTCTGTACCCAATGCCTTCGTGAAGATGTGAGCTATCTGATCTTGTGTGCTGACATACACTAAGTCAATCTCACCTGCTAGTACCTTCTCTCTCACAAAGTGGTAGTGTACCTCAATATGTTTTGTCCTGGCATGGAACACAGGGTTCCTAGCCAACTGTATACTGCTCATGTTGTCACAATAAATGACAATTGGACCTTCCACCTGCACATCCAAATCAGCCAATAGCTTTTGCAGCCATACTACCTCACATGCTGCAACAGTAGCATCTCTATACTCAGCCTCTGTACTCGACAAAGCAACTGTAGATTGCTTTTTGCTGCTCCATGCAACTGCTGCACTACCAAGAGAGAACATGTATCTGCTGGTAGACCTTCTATTAGACATACTACCAGCCCAATCTGCATCTGTGTATCCAAATACCTGTACACCTGTACCTATCTCATAGAAAAGTCCATAATATAATGTGGACTTCACATATCTCAATATGCGTCTGACTGCATCCAAATGTGGCTTTCTAGGTACTTGTATAAACTGACTCACAAGACCAACAGCGTAGCTCAAGTCTGGCCTTGTAATGGTCATGTAGATCAAACTTCCCACTATCCTCCTGAACATAGTAGGGTCTTCTATCTCATCCCCAACATCAGCACTCAGCTTTACATTCTGCTCCAACGGGACTGAAAGTGGTTTGCATGCAGTCATACCATACTTGGACAACATATCCAAGCCATACTGTCTTTGGGACAGCCATATACCATCATCACATCTGATCACCTCAATGCCAAGGAAGTACCTTAGCTCACCTAAATCCTTCATCTCAAACTTCATCTTCAAACAACCCTTGACTTCAGCAATTTCACTATCACTATCACCTGTAATAATCAAGTCATCCACATAGATGACTATGATGACTAAACCTGCATCTCCCTTTCTCACATAAAGTGAGTGATCAGCATCAGAAACATAAAAGCCAATATTGACAAGATACTCTCTAATCTTGTGAGACCATGCTCTAGGTGCTTGCTTGAGCCCATAGAGTGCCTTCTTCAACCTGCACACATACGTGGGATGCTCTAAATCTTCATAACCTGCTGGCTGATCCATATACACTTCTTCTTGCAAATCACCATGCAAGAAGGCATTCTTTACATCCATTTGCTCCAACCTCCAACCTTTGGCTGCTGCCAAAGCAATCACACATCTGACAGTTGCCATCCTAGCAACTGGACTGAAGGTTTCATCATAATCTATGCCATATGTCTGGGCATAGCCTTTTGCAACCAGCCTAGCTTTTCACCTGCTAATAGAACCATCTGCATTGTGCTTAATCTTATAAACCCACTTACATCCAATAGCTTTCTTTCCCTTCGGTAATGATACTAGATCCCAAGTCTTATTGGCCTCTAACGCAACCATCTCCTCATCCATTGCTGCATCCCAATGAGAATGACCAACAGCCTCCTCAAAACATGTGGGCTCAACATCCTCAACTAATTTCACCATATAAGCATAATGGTGAGCTGTATAACCTTCAAAACCAAATCTTTTAACAGGGTATCTCACCCTGCTAGACCTGCGTACCACTGGATCACTCAATGGAGTCTTTGCATTAGCGCGTGCTCTCTGCACACCAGGAGTCCTCACTGAAGGAATGCCAAGCTCATCATCTAAGCTCTCTGAGCCACTGGAGTCTCCATCAAGAACTGCATCAATGCCTTCTAATACTTTATTCTTTCCTTTGTCTTTACCTGTAGTGCTACTAGATGCACCCGAAGATGTAGAGGTACTCCTTAGTCTCCTAGACCAAGGACTACCAGATGATGTCTCTGGTCCACTAAGAGTCCGTGATTCTTGCCTTTCAGCCTGCACATGAGTGTCATGATCATCATCAACATCCAATGCATCACCACTAGATGCATACCAACTGCTCATTTCATCAAAGATGACATCCCTGCTCACTCTGAACTTACATGTGACAGGGTTGTAACAGCAATACCCTTTCTGCTCTAAAGAGTATCCAATAAAGACACACTTTTCAGCCTTTGGATCCAGTTTCTTCCGCAACTCATCTGGCACATGAACATACGCAATGCAGCCAAATACTTTCAAGTGTGAAACATCAGGCTTCTTACCTGTAAAACATTCTTCGGGGGTCATACCATGAACTGCAGCTGTGGGAGTTCTGTTCATAATATAAACAGCAGTATGAACAGCCTCAGACAAAAAATGCTTAGGCATATTCTTTTTAGCCATCAAGGCGTGTGCAACTTCTGCAATATGCCTGTTTTTCCTTTCTGCAAACCCCATTTTGCTGTGGGGTATACCTGCATGTGAACTGTCTCTTTATCCCGTGAGACCTCAGAAAATCACTGAACTCATTGGAGAGGTACTCTCCCCCTCCATCTGACCTCAAGCACTTTACTTTCAAGCCTGTTTCTCTTTCAACTGCAGCCTTGAAAGTTCTAAAGTGCTCAAAAGCTTCACTCTTTTTCTTCATAAAATATACCCACAGCTTTCTAGAACAATCATCAATGAATGTGACGAAGTATGAACTACCTCCAAGAGATACATTTTGTGTAGGCCCCCAAATGTCTGTATGCACAACATCAAGAATATTTCTGCTTACATCTCTGTCATGTGAAAAGGTTTGTCTTGCCTGCTTACCAAACTGACATGTTTCACATACCTTTTGAAATCCTGCAACTTTAAATGTAGGCAAACCTGTAACCAACCCTTTGGACTGCATTAATTTCATCCTTTGTACATTTGCGTGTCCAATGCGTTTGTGCCAAATTTCAATGTCTGCAACAACACCTTTTCCTTTGGCATACATAGCAGCATTCATAGTAGGAATTCCAGCATCTAGAGTGAACATACGTCCAACTCTACTTCCCTTTGCTACCAACCTGCACTTGTCATTGAAGTCTTCTACAAAGCAGCCCTTTGCATTAAATTTGACTTGCAGCCCTTGCTCTACCATTTGACCGACTGACACCAAGTTCTTTGTAATAGATGGCACATGTAATACATCTGAAAGACTCTTTGTCTTACCATCATGCAAGGACAAGGGAACTTTTCCAATGTGTGAAATTGGGTGGCATGAGTCATCACCTGTCTGCACATAACCTGCATTCTGCAAATCCAGCATCTCTCCAAACCATTCTGCATGGCTGGTCATATGATTGGATGCACCTGAATCAACATACCAAACATCTTCATGTGTTCCCTTTCCTGTAACAGCATTCAGCATATGCTGCATAACGAACAAACGTTCATTTTTGTCTTCATTGTGTCGTGAAGACGATGCATAGTTTCCTTGCTGCAACTTACCACTGCGGATATCATCTTTCTTAGCATAACATTGGGCTGCAATATGACTTGTTTTGCCACAGTAGTGGCACACAATACCAGAGTTGTTAGAACCTTTGTTCTGCCATCCACCTCTTCCTCTAAAGCTCCCCCTGCCTCTAAAGTTACCACGACCTCTTGAAACCTGCATATCGCCAAATTGCTGATTCAATCAGTTTTGCTGGTTGTCACTACCACGTCCTGTACCACGGCCTCTTGAAGAGAACCTGCCACGTTCCCTTCCAGAACTGGAGTAGAAAGCTTGGACCTGTTCACCACTTCTTTCAGATGTCTCACTCTGCATGTTGATCTCTTCAGTGATCATAAGGGAGACCAATTCATCGAAATCTGGAAATGGTTTTCTGACATATACGGAAGTTACAAAAGACTTCCAAGCCTTTTCATTGTTAAGTCCACCCAAGGTAGACGACACCAAATCATCATCATCGGGCATTGCATCAATTGCTGCCAATGCATCTACAATGCTTCTTACTTTCAGTGCATACTCATTGATAGACATCTTCCCTTTCTTCAATGTATTCAACTCTTGCTTGAGTTGAATCTTTCATGCCTTTGTATTTACAGAAAACATACTTTCAAGTATGGTCCAAGCTACATATGAATTCTCTGCATTTCTAATGTGTCCCAGTATATTATTGTCAATTACTGTAGACAACCAATACATGACCTTTGTATCCTTTGCATTCCATTCTTTCCGTGCCTTTGTCTCTTCTACAGTTGGAGGATCACTCATCTCTGGCTCCTTTTCTTCACCTGAAATGAACTCCTAGAGGCCTTTTCCAATAAGGAAGTTCGTGACACGGAACTTTCATGAAGGGTAGTTGTTCTTGTCGAGCTTCTCAATGATAGGGCTTCCACTGTTCTCTGTCATTATCACAAAATTAATACCAACAGCAAGCAAATCTTCTGCAACCCTCGACCTGTAGTGCACAGCAATACACCAGACAGCCTTTTTCACTATCTGCTCAACAGTACATGCAATCTGCAACCTGTTTGCAGATAAACCTTGTGTTTACTAACTGGTAAACACCTTTGAACTTACAAATCTGAAATCTGTAACCTACGCACCCACGTTCGGTCAATACAGTCGAAGTCACAGCGTACCTTGAAACTGCTGTCCGCAACCTTGCGGCTCTAAAACGGGCCCTGAAATCAGATGCCCAAAATAATTGCGGGAAAGCCCTGAAGAGCCTATCTGCAGAATACACAGCGCTCTTCGCACACACTAAATCTCACTGCAATCTGAGATTTTTGCTCTGCTCTGCTTCTGGTGCCTCCACAGGCACTATCCAAGAGAAAGAGTTGAAGGATGGGAGAGCTTCTTACCCGTGGCTTGCTTGCTCGAACCTTGCTTCTTCTCCTTTGCTTCAACCTTCGAAATCAGCCTCTCTCAATGGTGTGGCTCTGATACCATGTCAAGAATCGCGTGGTGGAGGGGGTTGCTCAAGATGCTGCGCCGAACACACACAGAATGCATAAGGAGAAGCTCACTCAAGAGACAAGAAGAGAGATGGAGGCCAAAATGTTTTCTTGCTGATTTCTTCTTCTTCTTCCACACTCTTTTCAATGTACACAAAGTATAGATAAGATACAACATAAAAGGAAAGTGGCCTACTAAGTCAAACAATGCATAACCGACTACACTAGTCGACTGGCGCTATAACTATGCTAGCTGTAAGTAGGTGTAACGACCTGAATATAATAAGTAATGAGTCAGTGGCCATGTGAGATGCATAATGACCACCGACGTGCTAAGTGTAGATGTGTGGACCCATCTAACCAGGCGGTCAATCATCAATGTCCGCATGTGTTGAGCTTGTCATCTCAACAAAAAGAGGGGTTATAGATGATTGTTCTTGATTATTCAAATGTACCATTGAGAGAGAGCATGTATGAGAGAGATAGAGAGTGAGAGATACCCTATTTTTCATGAAAAATAATGTATTTATGAGTGAGAGATCATGAGAGAGACTATAAAGACTATGAAGCTATAGATGAATACTATGTGATGATTTCCATTCAAAGTGGAGAATTCATTTATGTTCACTTTTTCTTTTGATGAAGAATATGAAGAATGTGCTGAATTTTTGTTGTGATAAATCCGTGGGAGAATTGTTATATGAAGTTGCATGAAGATTTGAGAAGATTGGTGTTGTTTTTCTTCTTGTGATTGATTAAAATATGAAAAACATGCTTGTTGATTATACAAGATAGATTCTCTTACAGTAAACTCCCCATTTTATTGGTGTTTCTCTTGGGGCTCCACTTTGCAAGTAATCAACTCATTGAGGTAGAAATGAACTACTCAATGACAAAACGAGAAGGGTTAGCTATGGTGTTTGTAGTGAAGAAATTTAGACATTACATTTTGGTGACACCCTTCACTTTCTTTGTAAATCATCAAGCATTGTTGTACCTTGTGAATAAGCCTTGTGCTATAGGATGCATTGCCAAGTGGTTACTTATTTTTCTAGAGTTTGACTTCTCTATAGTGGTATGTACGCGTAAACAATACTGCATGGCTAACCATATGTCTTGCATACCCACGGGAGATGTTGTTGAGCAAGGTTTCATCATCTTTTCAAAATCTCTAGTGAAGTAGAGCTTTACAAAGCAAACTTTACACCTTATTGGGCAAACAATATAGTTTAAATTTTGAAAAACGGAATCTTGAACTACTTGATTGAGAAGGGTAGACTAAGCAGGCTCATTTTGAAAGTTTAGTCTTATCAATTGATCATCGACCAAATTTATCAATTAAGGTAAGCTAGACTATTGAGAATGTAGGTCTGCAAAAATGAGATGCATGACGTACTCACCAAGACACATGGGGTAATAGCAAGAGGGCACTTCAATGGAGATACAACTACTTGCAAAGTTCTTTAGTCTCAATTGTGTGGGCCACGTTCTCCCATGCTTCTCCTAAATTTGTAAATCATTGTGATGAGTGCTAGTGTATGAAAGTCTCTATATGAAAGGACAAAATGGAGTTGACAATAGTAATAGTTCACCAATCATTCAAAAAATAGGGTATTTACTTCATTGGTTTGATTAGCCCTACAATGCACTATTCCCAAGAAAAATACATAATTATTGCCATGGAGGTTTACCTCACAAAATGGATTGATGCTTGAGTGATGAGAACGAATGACTTGAGAACAATTGCTAAGTTCCTTTGGGAGTGAGTGATCTCAAGGTTAGGTTGCCCCATTGAATAAGTCAGTGATAAGGGCACACACACTTCATTAGTGAAGTAATCACCCATTTGCTATCCACCTTCCTAGTGATCCATAGGAAATCATCACCATATTATCCCCAAGCCAATGATCAAGATAAAGCAACAAAAAAAAAATTATGGTAAGCATGCTAGCAAAAACAATCTTTACTTCACAAACTGACTGGGACAACAAACTTATGGTAGCTTTGTGGGCTTACTAAACTACTTACAAAACAGCTAGTGGGCAAATGCCATTTAAGCTAGTGTTAGAGGCATAACCTTAGGGGTTATCTATTATTATTCAGTACTTAGTTTGAGCCTTAGGAAGTATTAGATATGAAAAGGCATCAGTTGGATGTACTCTTTTGGGAAGAGTCGTGTGTTTTTTTGGGATATGACTACTCGTGTAGAGTAGGAATGAATGTAATGGAAGAGCGCTGTTGATGTATGCAGACTTATGGAGCAATACAATTTTTACCCGCCTTTACCTGTGTTGATTCTATTCCCTGTGTTGTGTTATGAAGTATCTGAATCAAATGATGAACACAACTGTGATGTACATTGAATATAAAGTAGTTTGTTGCGAACAGAAGTCATGTTTGTGAAGTCGGATAGTCGGTATTCAGAAACAGATTTCAATTACCTGTTATGGATTATCTGTTTCCGTTGGGCATAATAAGGGAGGAAATTAGTCCTTAACACTTGGCGATCCTGCGAATCTTCATTGGGCGATAGGCGGAGATACAGAGAATGAACCGCGCCAGTATAAGTATTCAGTTTCAACAAACAGGTGGCAATGGGAACCTGGCTTGAGGAATTCAAGCACTGGACCACTGAGGAAGAGGAGTTTGAAGAATTTGCACAAGCCCTGCTGCAAGAATTCAAGTATTGGAACACAGAGCAAGGGGAGATTGAATTGTATAATCAGGTATTTCTGAAAGTTGATTTTCCTGAATTGCCTGGAGACCATGTCAAAAAAGTTAAAGGGCTGGTGTGGAAGGCAAAATTCAAACATTTTAAGTTGTTCCCTACGGAGTCTCTGGAAATAGCCTGGGAAAGGTTTTGGGGAGAACAATGCTTATGCAGATTTCGGCATTCATATGACTTGAGGGATGCACCTAGAAAGTGCAAGGGGCCTTGGTCTAAAGTCTATGGGTGTGTCTGCCACTGCTGTGAGTATTGTTTACCTTGGAACTGAAGACAGATAAGCCTGAAGATGTGTAGTGCATGTCTGCTGAAAAGTACAGAGGGGGTTTGGACCTTATTATACCAGGTTACAGGCCAAATTAGAACAGGAAGAGAAGCAAAAACAGAAGGAGCATCAAAGGTCAAATAGTGGAAGTCAGGTTGATACCCTGGATTTGGGTTATCTGAGTGATCAGGAAGCCTAGACAGAAGAGGCAGGACCAAGTCAGAGATCAGGAAATGCAGAGGATTCTTAGCAACATGTTGTTCAGGCAGTACCAATCACACCAGGATTAGAAGAAAGAGACAGAAATAGATTCCTGGGTGCATTGGCACTAACTCAGATTCATAAACAGACAAGGAGGAAGCTGAAATTTAATCCATTGTCTAAACCAGTGATCAGGAAACAGACTGCAGCAACAGTAATACCAGGACCAATGGCGCAACCTATTAACCCAGCAAATCTCAGAGTTAAATTTGCCACATTCAAGGGTGAATCCAAGAAGGAAGTCCCTGATGCCCATGTAGCCCAATTTAGCACAAAATGGGAGGCAAGTGGACTGGGAGTATTGTATGGGGATGATGTGAAGAAGCAGCAGTTTGCTGCCACACTGGAGGGTAAGGCCATGAATTGGTTCATACAGTATGGTGCAGCACATTTTCCTGACACACAAGCTTTGCAGACAGCTTTTCTGTCAAGATTCAGGAGGTGGAAGACTCCAACTGATATCTCGAACAAACTGAAAACAATGAAACAAAAGAGGCTCCTGGTGGAGGATTATGCACAGAAATTCCTGGACTTGAATGGGAGGCTGGCACCAACAGAGAGACCTACTAATGAAATGTTAGGGGAATATTTCTGTAATGGTTTGAGAGACACTCTCAGAACTGCAGTAGCAAGTACTGACATCCCTGGGGGAGCAGGAGGCTTCAATGAATTGGTAACAACTGCCAGAAGAGCAGAGAAAAGATTGGGAAGTGTTAAATATAGAAAGAAGAAGAAATAGGACAGTGATTCAGACTCAGATACAGAGTCAGATTCAGAGGGTTCTGATACTGAGGACAGGAAGACTAAAAGCAGGAAAAAGAAGAGGAAACACAAACATAAAGGCAGGAGCAAAACAAGGAAGGATAAGAATGGTAATGGTAAGTCCAAAGCCAAGGTGCAAAATTTGAGCAAGCAGATTGCTGCAACATTGAAGAGTATGGGAATCTCTACTTCCACTAAAAAGGAGAGACCCTATTGCAACACTTGTCAGAAAATAGGGACATACAGATGCAAACTGTTGGTATAATCCTAATAACAGGTCACATCCTGGACCATCAGCACAGAGAGCTAATGGACCAGCTGCCAATGCTGTGGAACCAGACAGGAACAGAGGAGGGGAAGGCCCAGACGATTTCAAGGAAGGAACAATTGGGTGCCACCCAACCAGTAAGGACCTGAAGATCCATATACCTACTGTGATCAGACAGGACATATGCAAGGTCCAAATTGCCCTCTATGGTGTAAGCATAGGGAAGAAAGGGGGATACCCATTATCAGATACAATAATCAGAGACAGCCTGCACAAGTGCAGCAACATAGACCTCCACAGGCCAATGTTGTGATTGTGGAAGAGTCAAAGCAAAGTTCTGAAGATAGGTGGCAAGAGAATTAGAAAACTGGGCATGGTTTATTTCAGAATCATTGTGATTGTTCTAACTGTATGCAGATGGAAGGTGTTCCTGAAAAGGCAGCACCAGTTTTGGTAGTCACCAGATCAGGGGCACAGTATGTTGCCGACCCTGTTGTCTCTCATAAGGAGATGAAAAACCCTCATTTTTGGGATACACAAAAACAAGTCAGACAGGAATGTCTGAATCTGATTCAGAAAAAGCAGAAAAAGGAGAGTATTGATTTGAAAGGTCAGAAGACAAGCAAGCAGATGGATATTTAGGAGGAGATTTTGCAACAGGAAGCCAAGGAGGTTCAGATAACAACAGAAGTCCTGAAGAATACCACAGTCATTATGGATCAGATATTGAGTCTAGTGCCTGAATTTAAAAGACATGTGCTTAAAAGCCTTGCTGAGGAGGATGACCAGGTTGATGAGCCTGATGTATGTCAAGTTGAAGCTGAGGATGTGGACTATAAAGTTCCTAAAATCACTGTGCCTTATTAGAATCAGGAAGTACAGGGAGCACTTTTGGATGGAGGGTCAGGTGTGAATATTTTACCTGAGTTCCTGTATACAAAGCTTAATCTCCCTGAATTGGAAGAAGCTCCATTTCAATTGAAGATGGCTGATCAGAGAAGGATCCAACCTCTTGGAATACTCAGGAATCAGCAAATCACAATTTCAGGTTTGACCTTTCCTGTAAATTTTGTAGTGCTCAAGATGGATGAAGGGGATAGTCCCTATCCAATTCTGTTGGGAAGGCCTTGGTTCAAGCAGGCTAAAGTGAAACAGGATTGGGGTGCTGCAAGGGTAACAATCAAGATGGGGAAGAAGAGAATTCATCTGAATATGGTACCTAGTGTTGTTTTGCCAAAAGACACTAGAGCTTTGTATGCATAGGGTATAAACATGGTTGGAGAAGTAGAGGATGATGAAGAGGATGCTTTTCTCAAAGTGAATGAATCAATTGTACATGTTTTTGACATTGATGTTATCAGAATTTTGGAAAACCTAAAGGAATAGAGGAAATCTACAGTTTCCGAAAAACAGGTTCAAATTAAACAGGAAGCCCCTGAAGTGGAGGAAGTTTTGAATAAACAACTGTTTGAGGAGGAAGAGAAGATGCATATTCAGCAGATCTTACAGGCAGAGAAAGCTTTTGAGGAACAAATGGCCAAAACAGCTAGGGTACAAGAAGATGACCTACAGGATCTGAATTTGGGTTCTGAACAGGAGCCTAAGATGGTAAAAGTCAGTGTCCATGCACAGGGACAATTTAAAACAGATTTAGGCAAATTACTCAAGGAGTTCAAGGATATTTTTGCCTGGACTTATACTGATATGAAGGGTGTAGATCCAAGCTTTTGTATGCACATTATTAATTTGAAAAAGGATGCTGTTCCTGTTATCTTCCAAAGGTACAGGATGAATCCTAATTATGCCAAAGCCGTCAAGGAGGAACTGGACAAGTTATTGAAAGTGGGGTTTATCTATCATGTGGAGAAAGTTACTTGGTTGTCACCAATAGTTGTGGTACCTAAGAAGAATGGCAAACTCAGGATCTGTGTTGATTACAGGAAACTCAATGCAGCAACTATAACAGATCCATTTCCTTTATCATTTCAGGACACATTGCTGGATGCTGTTGCAGGACATCAGATGTATAGTTTTCTGGATGGTTTTAGTGGCTACAATCAGATACTTATGGCTGTGGAAGATAGGGAGAAAATAGCATTTGTGATAGAACGGGGTGTTTATGCAAGTAATGTCATGGTCTTTGGGTTGAAGAATGCTCCTCCCACATTTCAGAAATGGGTTCAGGAGGTCTTTGCTCCATATTTGACAACTTTTATGAGGGTATTTTTGGATGACTTTATTGTTTTTGGAAAGACAGAAGATCATCTGAAACATCTCAAATTGTGCTTTGAAAGATGCAGAATGGCCACGTTGAGCCTGAATCCTGCCAAATGTGCATTTGTAGTTAAAAGGGGTATTTTACTGGGCCATATCATTTCAGAAGAAGGAATGCAGGTGGATCCTAAAAAGGTGGCAGCAATTCAGAAGGCTAAAGCACCAACTAATCTGAAGGACTTAAGCAGATTTGTGGGACAGATTAAGTGGCATAGTAGGTTTCTGAAATACTTGTCTCATGTCTGTGTTCCATTAACTAAGCTAACAAAGAAGGATGTTCAGTTTGTTTGGTCAAAAGAACAAAAGAAAGCATTCAGATTACTCAAAAAGATGTTACAGGTGGCTCCTATTATGCAACCTCCTGATTGGAGTCTACCATTCCATGTCTTTGGAGATGCTTCTGATATAGCTGTAGGAACAGTGCTCATGCAGGAGAAACAGAAACATTGGTTTAGAACAGTCTATTATGCCTCCAAAGTGATGACAGGAGCAGAGAGAAATTATTCTGTCTTGAAAGAGAATGTTTGGGTGTAATATTTGCATTAAGAAAATTCAGACACTATCTTTTGGGTAATCCTATTGTTATTCATGTGGATCACCAAGCCCTCATTTATTTGGTGAACAAGCCTAAACCAACTGGTAGATTGGCAAGATGGATTTTGCTGCTACAGGAGTTTGATTATACTATTGTTCATAGGCCAGGTAGAGAACATCTGGTTGTTGATTATTTGAGCAGGTTGGAGACAGGAGAACCTCCAGAAGGAATTTCAGATGATTTACCTGATGCTGATATGTTTCAGATTCAGGCAACTGGATCAGAGGACTGGTATGATCAAATGTTGAATTATCTTACAGAGGGAGTGTTTCCTAAAGAGATGACATCAGATTACAAAAGGAAGATGGTACTTAGAAGCAGCACTTTTTCTGTCATTGGAGGGTATCTTTATAAGAAGGGAGTGGATCTGATTCTCAGAAGATGTGTTCCTAATAGTCAGCAAACTGCAGTGTTGGCTGAGGCACATACAGGAGATGCTGGAGGACATTTCTAAGGTGAAATAACTAGTAGAAAAATATTTCAGAGTGGTCTATGGTGGCCTATAGTTATTAAGGATTCACATTTGTTTGCCAAGACTTGTGAGAAGTGTCAGAGGGATGGTTACCCTAAAAACAAGGATAAGATGATTCAAAACCCTGTCTTGCCATTAGGCCCATTTGAGAAGTGGGGTTTGGATTTCATGGGTCCATTTAAGCCAGCTGCACAAAACACAGGAAACATGTATATTCTGGTTGCAACAGATTACTGTACTAAATGGGTGGAAGCTGTGGCTCTGAAGGATAACAAGGCCAGGAGTGTAGCCTCCTTCTTGTACAACAATATTATGACAAGATTTGGGTGTCCCATTGAACTGGTTTCAGATCAGGGAGTTCATTTCCTGAATAAGGTGATTAGAGTACTGACTGAAACTCATATGATTAGTCACAAGATGTCTTCTGTATATCATCCACAGGTAAATGGGTTAGCTGAAAGTACCAATAAGATCTTGGTCAAGATCTTGAAGAGGACAGTTGCAGAAAATAGGAAGGATTGGGATCTGAAACTCAATTCAGCACTTTGGGCTTTCAGAACAGCTTTTAAAGTTAGTACAGGGCTTACACCATTCAGATTGGTTTATGGAAAGGAAACTGTAGTGCCAATGGAGTTCATTGTACCATCTTTGAGAGTGGCTGTGCAACACAGATTGACACAAGATGAGTCATTGCAACACAAGTTAAACCAGTTGTTGACTTTGGATGAAGATAGGTTTCATAGTGCTTATGTGGCAACAGTGATTCAGAATAGGAGGTCAGCATGGTTGGACCAATATCTGAAGAAGAAAAAATTGAAGGAAGGGGATTTAGTTCTGATGTACAATTCCAAATTGGGCAAGCATCCTGGGAAGCTCAAACTCAGGTATGTGGGGCCATACACAATTTTTTAGGACATTGGTCAGGGAACATTTATTTTGTCTGACTTGGAGGGGAATCTGCTTAAAAAACCTGTTAATGGTTTTCGGTTGAAGAAATTCTTGCCTAGTGTGTTTCATGACACTAGAGATGTGCATTGTGACTTGGTGGGAGCGATTTCATGTTCTAATTTTGAAGGACAGTATTATTATTCTATTGTTGAAACCGACTGGGGTGACAAGGGCATTATAAGGAGAATAAGAGATGATGGCAAACATCAAGTCTTCACATGTGTTGAGGTGGGTTTTCCAAAGTTTGGCGCATGCAAACGGCTATTCGAACTTGAGTCTACTCACGCACAGAGGATTCATTCGCATTCTGCATTTTCATGGCCTAGCGTTTTCTGTGTTATTCTGCTGAGCGTTCTGCTATACTTCTACTTCGTTCTCAGTGCTTGTTTGCGAGTTCTTTTCTTTCCAAAGATTCCCGTTATGAGGAGAAAACTCAGTTCACCAGAGAAGATTGCTCATAAGCCAGTCCGGCGTTCTGCTCGTGGTAAGGAGAAATTACCACAGGCTGATGCAAATGACTCAGATGCTAGCGAGGAAGATCTTACCAATTATGAAATGAAACCGCGCGCCGCAAGAGATTTGGCCTTGAATTTGATGTATCCTTTACAGGATTTTTAGGTTCAGATGAATATTGAGCAGGAAGATAATGTTTTATGGCTGGAGCAGATGAAGTTAACTGAGTATGCTAGATTGCCATGGGAGAAGTATGAACAGAACATTTATGCACCCACTTAGTTGGCCTGTTTGCAGTCAGCTGATGTACCTTCCTGTCATAAGGAAGTGACCCCTGAGTTTTTAGCCAAAGTTTTTAAGTTGCCAATGGAAGGAGAAACAGAATGGAGCAAAGCATCAGATGAGCAAATGGTTGCTGAGTTTGGAGCTGCAGAAGGAAGTAGGAACTATTATGTAATAAAAAAGGGTAAGAATAAAAACAGAAGAATTCAGTTGACATGGTTCATGGAGAGGATCTTACTTCTGGTGAAATTCGACTACATGAGCAAAGATACATTTGGTTTACTGGTAGCTACAGAATCAAGCATTATGTTCAATTGGGCACATATCATGTACAACAGATTAGTTATGGAAGTACATGGTACAGACAAAAGAAAGCAATCTAGTACCAGCAAAATTCCAGCCATTTTGGGAATGATTTTTGAGGGGTCCAAAGTGGATTCTTTTCAGTTAGCATTGTCATGTTCTGGTTTGGGTAAAAACAGAAAGGCAGGGGATAGTAGAAGAACTTCTATCTCTACTTCTGTGCCTGATGAGTCAGAACCACCAACCAAGAAGATAAAGACAGAGATAGCAGTTGAAAGTCAAAAGCATGATCAGAAAATAGAATCTGTGGATCAGGGGAGTGAAGCTCAGATTCAGACTGAAGAAATAGGTGAATGGGGGACAGATTTGAAAAGTCAGTTGCAGAAAAGACCTGCTAGCAGGCAAGGCCAAGTACAGGGGATTCCTGTGAAGAAAATATCAATTAGATTAGGCAAAAAGCAGAAAGAGGAGCAAAATGTACAGCCTGAAACTGACTTAGTGAAGAAATCAAATGTTTTGATGGGGAAACAAAAAATTGAAGACTTGGATATTTCAGTAAATGTGGATAAGAAGGATCATGAGAATTTGACAGCTTCATTGGCTGTTAAATCACTACAGGAACTTATTGTGTTCATTGAAAAATAGCAAGTTCATATTCACAACTTGAATCAGACTGTTCAGATGTTGAAGGATTCAAATACAACATTGGTGTCTATGATGCAAGATGAAAGAGCCAAAACTGTGAACTTTGATGTGTTGTCACAAAAAGTTGAGGAATTAGGAGAGTTTTTCAGAAGTCAGATTATTGAAAAAGAAGAGACTATTGTAATGATGAACATGAAGTTGTCAGAAGCAGAAATCAAAGCAAATACAGTGAGGGAATGGATAAAAGATCTGAAGTTAACCTTTGATAATGAGCTTACTGAATTGTTAAAAGAAAACACAAGGTTAATGGCAGAATGTGGTGTGCTGAAGGACAGACTAAAGGTGTTGGAGGATGTGGAGAATCAATTAAAAGGTTCAGTTGATTCAGATGAAGTTGATGTAGATGCAGTATTCTTGACAGGAAATGATTTGAATCATTTGGTCAATGAAGTATTGGAAAATGGAGATATGGTTTGGGACTCTATACAGAAAAAGATGGAAGGGGTAATGTAGAAACCTTATAGCATGATTCAGATTAAGGATGAGTCAGAAACAAAAGCTAATCTGAATATGTTAAATAAGGAATTGTTGAGTACAGTGGAAATGCAAAAACATAACCTGACAATTCAAAAATTGGATTCAGAAATTTTGGAAGAACAGATTAAAGCTTTGAAAGTTCAGAGAGGAAAGGCAGATTTGTTTCAGAAGAAATCTGAAGAGGCAGAAAGTAGTCAATCTGACTATGAAGACAAATTCAAAGCACTGATTCAGTTTGTTAGTAAACACAGAAGTGTTTTTAGAGGGAGAACTGATGTGTCAGAATCAGAGGAGTGGAAGAATATTCAGCAATGGTTATTGGATTTCTCTGATGAGAAGAATTTTTCAGACACTTTGGAGCCCGAGGAAGTGAAGAAAGACAGTGAGGAAGTAATTCAGGAAGAAAATTTGATTCAGGAAAGATCGGCAATTATTCCTGTTGGAGATGTCTACAATGTACCATTACAACAGGAGGTTGTTTTTACAAATGTGCAGGATGAAAATGTGGATTTCTCCATAGAGGAAGCACAGATGATGGAAGATACACCAAAAGCAAACTAGTACTGAAAAATGATCAGAATTTGAAAACAGGAGATCAAGGGATGTTGTGGGCTCAGGTCCACTATTTTGGGAAAATAGTATCCACCGGGTGTGCCAGTGTTAGAGGCATAACCTTAGGGGTTATCTATTATTATTCAGTACTTAGTTTGAGCCTTAGGAAGTATTAGATATGAAAAGGCATCAGTTGGATGTACTCTTTTGGGAAGAGTCGTGTGTTTTTTTGGGATATGACTACTCGTGTAGAGTAGGAATGAATGTAATGGAAGAGTGCTGTTGATGTATGCAAACTTATGGAGCAATACAGTTTTTACCCGCCTTTACCTGTGTTGATTCTGTTCCCTGTGTTGTGTTATGAAGTATCTGAATCAAATGATGAACACAACTGTGATGTACATTGAATATAAAGTAGTTTGTTGCGAACAGAAGTCATGTTTGTGAAGTCGGATAGTCGGTATTCAGAAACAGATTTCAATTACCTGTTATGGATTATCTGTTTCCGTTGGGCATAATAAGGGAGGAAATTAGTCCTTAACAGCTAGCATATGGAATTGAAACAATTTTGTCAGTCAAGTCTTCATTCCAAGCTTGAGGATAGCAGTGCAAGAAAGATGGGAAGGCAAGGAGGTATGGGTGAACTCCCTAATAGAATTGGAATGGCTCTCCAAGTTATGCCTTATTGCTACTCATGTACTCATTTATGAGAAAGCATGACAAAAAGGCTGGTTTGATAAGCATATCAAACAATGTGATTTTGAAAAGGGTGATTTGGTGTTTTTGTACTCCATTAAGGGCCATAAGGAGAAAATGAAGTTCCGAGGACTTGCATCCTTCTAAGTCCGTTAGATCAATAGGACCAACAATGTGGAGCTTGAAACCTTGGAAGATGAGGGCATTGGCTTCTTCTATGCACCAACACATCCATTGCACGACTCCTATGTTGTTACCAGTTAGAAACATCTGAGCTATCTCCATCATCAAGATCAACCTTGAGGATGAGAAACCCATAGTGCCAACCTATCTAAGATTGAGGATTACCACTAAGAAAAGCCATGTTCTTGACCCACTAATAATTGATGAAGGGACTAACAACAATATAGTCACATATGAGGATTTGACCAAAATAGGACAATCAAGTTGATCCCAACCACTATTAAAATCAATCCATACAGGGGGAAACCCTACTCACTACTAGAAAAGTGCAAAGTTATGATCTCCATTGAGGCTAAAAGCCTCCCAATCATCTTCTATGTTCTACCAAACATTGAAGGAGTGGGCAAAGAAACACTAAATTTGGGACAAGCCTTCAAAAAGTAGACTCAATGCAATGTCGACTACATGATCCAATGCATTTACCTAGCCCTAGGAAATGTTGGACTTCTTTTAGTAAGGGTATTTAGGCTTCTACACTGCCTCCAAATCCAACACCAATGTTTGAATCTTGTAGTAACTCTAGTGAGGGGGGTAAAAAACTCCTTTATGACCTAAAAACAACTCAAAATAATCAATTTGACCAACCTAGCATCTATGAATTCAAACAAATCAATCCCCAAAAATCAAATCTCACCATAACAAAGTTCCCCCATGGGGATAATTAGACCTCACAGCCCTCACCATAATCCTATTTGAAAGAATTGGCGTTAAGGTAGGAAAACACATGCAAAGCTGTGATGGGCCCCCAAATCCCTACTACAAGTATAAGGTGTTACGAGAAAAACAATTTGATTTGGGCTCGCCAAAACTCCTAAAATGCTCACTAACCAAATTATTCAACCACTCTTCCCATGAAAGATTGAAAGGCCATCCACCAAACCAATTGTAGAGGGAGCTCATGCTCAACCACCAAGACCCATGGACCGCTTATTATTTCAAGCGTTTCAAGCGTTTCAAGCGAGCTCTAATGGCTATCTCTCACCTAGCCGACACGCCGTGGATCCTACAAGTGTAGTGAGCTTACCTTGATGCCAAAATGAGTTGCCTCCTCTCTCGCACACGTCAGTAGCTCCACGATCCTAGATGCTAGCTCAAGCATCCTCAAGCCTCCTCTATCTCCAAGCTCCATCCACCATAGCCGTGCACGCGAGAAAAGAGAAGAGAATAGAAGAGAAGAGGAGATGGTGAAGAGCTTCACCCTCTTGATCCCTCACTCCCATACACTCACTCCCTCACACTCTCACACTCCCTCTCTCAAGAGCACACCCAAGCAGCAAAGAGAAGAGAAGAAGAGAAGAAGAATAGAACTCTTGCTAGCCACATATCAAAAGAATGAGCTTCCATTCACTTTTTTGAACTTTATATATAAGCCCTAAAATCCCATGGACACCGATCCCTTTTTTACATGACCGGATGTTGTGGCAAGGTCCTTTCTCTAATTCTCTCCTCTAGCCCTATACCTCTAGCCTACACCCATCTAATATTTTACAATTGGCACAGGAGGGAGCTGTGTGCTCTTTTACAAGAGTTTTTATAGCTTTTTGAGGCACCTTTCATTTAAAATTGCGCTTTTTGCCCCAGCTTAGCTTTAGAGACCACCTGCATGTCTTTGCTCTTTTTTCATCTTTTTTTCATTTTTTCCTTCATTTTTTCACCATCTCAACTTGGGATTAACATTACCCCCCTCCGAGACGATAGGTGCCAGTCCCATGGCACTTCTGGCTGGTGTTGCCGAATGGTAGGCAATTGGCAAATTGTTCAGGTGAGGATAGGGACACATGTAGACTCGAGTGCTTGTGGAAGCTTGGTAACGATGTTTGTCAGAGAAGTCAATTGGATGCCAAGTGGATGATGGGGGCCTCCGAAGTTGGTGATTTGTTGCCTTTTGTAATGCCTTAAAGGAGAAGATGCGGTGCGCTACCCAAGGGGAGTGTCTACCTTATTATGTGGTGCATCATGCTCATGCTAGTGGAATAGGGAGGTGGATCTAACCACAGGCAAGCCTGGGTGATGTCCCACACTTGAGGACCCCACTCGTGCAAACAGAGATGCAGTGCAAGTAGCTTAGGGTGACAGGTCTAACCATAGGTGAGTGTTACCTCCCTAGGTATGTCCTACCCTTGATGGGCCCTAAGCATGAAGTGGGGGATCAAAAGGGATAGGGGTTAGGAGCAGAGCCAATCGGTCAAAGCCATCGGGCAAGAGAAGACTGGAGTGACAGTGACAGTAGTGAGCTATGAAGAGACACTGTAGTGGCTCTGGTGCCTCTTCGCATCAGACATACCTCTTGGGAGGTGTATCCACGACCTAAGAAGGATTATTGAGAGTCATAATTGAGTATTGTAGTGAGGAGATGATGTATTATTAAGAGTGTATGAGTGTGTGAGAGATCATATGAGAGATATAGCCAATTCTATGAAAATAGTGTATCTTTATATGAGAGATCAAGAGACAAAACTATGAAGACAATGAAGATATATACTATGTGATTGATTTCCATTCAAAAATGGTGTATTCATTTATGTTCATTGTTCTATTGATGGATTCTATGAAGATGTTGAAGATTATGATTGATTCTATCAAATCCGTGGGAGATATATACTATGATGTTGCGTGAAGATTTGCTGTTTCCTTTGTTTTGGTCATCAAAAGAATGAAATAAAATCTTGTTGATGTTACAAGATAGATTTTCTTGGAATAGAATCCCCTTTTCCTTGGTGTTCCTCTTGGGGCTCCATGTTTTTGGTGCGCCACTGGGGAAACTTGCCATCAACAAGCATCAAAAGAGGCTGAAAATGAAGGAAATGGCATTGCCAAGAAGAGAAGAATTCAATGGATGCTTGTAAAGTTCCTTCTTCCATTGAAGAGTTGGAGATTCTCATTGCCAAAGCCACTTTCCACAAGAAGTTCATCCCACAATGGCAGAAACATATTACCATCATGATGCAAGCTCTATGTGGTGGAATGTTTCCTCTTCCTGTTGAAGCAACAGAAACGTGCATCTTGGTGGAAAATTGTTTGGAAACAAACTGAAGGGTAGAAACAGAGAGAATGACCATCCATGGAAGATTTGGTATTCATTGAGAAGTTTCCAAACATCATCAAAGTGGGAGATCGTGAAGAAGCTTCAGGAATCGTGGTCTGTGGAGGTTCACAAAAACAAGAAAGAAAAGAGTTAGAATTTTTTTGTGGATGCTCAACAGCAAGATACGTGGGATGCTTGGTGCACTGACAATCTTCTATTTATCCAATTAGCAACCCATTGGAAGTTGGTAGAGAGAGTGTTTTTCACAACATACACTGTTGAAACCCTCAAAAGCTAGCATTATTATAATGATGGCACAACAACGATCCTAAGAAGAATGAGTTTTGATACTTTTAGAATGGAATATCTCCCCCTCTGTAGTGGTTTGAAAGCCAAATTCAAAAATGTTGAAAAGAAGGAAGTAGAAGAGATGTTGGCAAGACAATCCCCTAGAGATTGAAGCCCTCTCTGATTCTATTCTATTGAGTACTGAAAAACTAGATGGAGCCAAGCCCCTGATGAATGACGCTATCAAGAGGCAAGCGTTAGAACGAGTCCAGAGGTATGTGAGAAGAGATAAGGCAAGAATCAAGGCTGAGAATGAGCTCGCAGCAAAAGCCTCCTTTGACGCCCTAAAAGCACTCTTTATAGAAGTCCCCATGGCGACTCAAGGACCCATGAGCATTGGTTAGCGATATTCCCTGCCACTTTCAAGGGCGCATTGTCTCAGTGGTATGCGAGACAAGTAGCAGGAACTTTTGGCACATGGGACGACCTAAAGTTGGCATTCCTCACTAAATTCAGGCATGAAGGTTTTGAAGAGCGGATGTGAGAGGAGTTCATAAACCTAAGTTAGTCCTCTGGAGAAAGAGTAGAAGCTTATGTCTCACAAATGGAATCCATCCTGAAGAGATGGACTAACCATCATTTGGACGAAGGAATCCAGAAAGGAGTGTTTCTTAGAGGCCTACAACCAGAAGTTTGCAAGCTCGTGGAATTGAGAAGACCAGCCAATTTGCAAGCTATAGTGGAAGATGCAAGATTGTATGACGAAGTTGAAGCAAGGTTGTCAATGACTCCAGGAAGAGGAGTCTTACGTTCTCCCATGCCAGGAATGGTATACCCACCAAATGCAGTCCCAGGGACAGTTCCCTACCCCTATCCCCAAATGCAAACAGTGCCGCAGTATAGTGTACCTAATCCATGTGGTCACCACAAACAACAGTGCCTCAAATGATGGTTCAACCACAACAATAGTGGCCTCAAACAGTTCCTCCAATGGCGACTCAACAACAGTGGAACCCTACCAACTGGAAAAAACAACCCCAAGTCTCAGCAGGAGCTTTGAATCAAAACAAGAACAAAGGACCTTCTGGATCAACCCAACCAGTGTATGCAGTAATTATAGAAGCTTCCCAAGTCTCAGTAGGAGCTATGAATCAAAACGAGAACAAAGGACCTTCTGGATCAACCCAACCAGTGTATGCAGTAATTACAGAAGCTTCCCAAAACCCTACTACAATTACTTCAAGAGGTGAAAATCTGAAGGACTACTTATCCAAATTAGTTGCAAGTATCAAGAAAGAGCTTATGGATGTGATTACAGAGCAGCTACAGACACTAAAGGTGAATACCACCAACATATCCACCCCTACGTGTCTTGAGAGAATACCTCATCCAATGGAAAGATTATCCAGAAGAGGATGCCACATGGATGGACGAAAATACTCTCAACCAACAATACCCCCAGGTCTTCTCAAGACGAGGACATCTCGATTCCTCTAAGGGGGAGAGGATGTAATATCTCCCCCCGTACCTTCCCCATAAGAACCCCCCTTAAAAAATTTTAAATTTAACTCAAAATTTTTTTACTCTCTCCCTGCTGACAACATGTCGGGGAGAGAGAGAGAGAGGGAGTAAACAGAGAGAAGGGGGGCATGCACCCCCAAGTGGAGGGGTGGTGGCCCTTAACGGCTGTCTCCCCCCCATAAACAACCTCCTCCCCCACCATATAAGGGGAAGCCCCCCCTCATCGTCTTTGATAGCAGCCCCCCCTCGTGGCTCAGGAAACACCCCCCCTCATCGTCAGGAAACGCAGCCCCCTCCGCCCCGTGATAAAAAACGCCGCCCTTGCTGCCACCTACACATCACACCCCCCTCCGCCTGACACATAGTCCCCCCTCCTCATCATCGCAAGGAGAGAGAGAGAGAGAGAGAGAGAGAGAGAGAGAGAGAGAGGGGAGCTTTTGGAGGGTTCCTCTTTCCCCCCCTTAAAGAGAGGTCATACGTCCTCTCTAATATTTTTGAAAATACACCCCCTTTCATTATCTTTTCTCCACTCAAGGAGAGGCTGCAAGAATTTACTTAAAGTTGCATAGGAGAGTGTGATAATTCTATCTCTCGTACGCACATCTTTGAGTATGCCCCCGAAGCGTAGATCTACAAGGATAGCTGCAAACCCTGCAAGAGTGGATGGCGGCTTGAATCAAGACGGTAACGCAACCACGAATGGTCTATTATCAGGCGTAAATACTACTGGAATCAAGACATCACTCCAAACCGAGGTTGCTCTATTATTAAACCATAGATTATAATTATCATGGTGAAAGTCATATTCACATGCATCACATTGATTGCGCGATTGATGGGTAATTGCCTCGGTATGAATTTAGTTGTGATGTTTGTAACAAACAAGATAAATTTCATTGTAAGATGACATCATAATAGGTGAAATTGATTAGGTAATTGCATCGTACATTACCCAAAAAAATTCTTGCATGAATTCTTGCATAAAGTGCATTTCTCCTTACACAAGTTCCTGCAAAATACATTTCAGAGGACATCGAAAGAAGCAAAGTGCAGCTTCATATCGCAAGATGGATTCTAAGGTACATGTAATAAACTACAGAAAAGATTAAAGTGCAGTTAGACTCATACAATAATTACATAAAGTTATAAAGATCAGATCATTCAAGAAGGTTATAGATCGTGTAAATAATTACATAGAGGATAATGTTAAGATTGCATGCATAGAAAGTACATTCGCATGTGTGGCATAAAATATCGTATGGATTATATCATAATTGTAAGCATTGAAATGAAGGCATGGCATTACATTGCATGCATTAAAGTTGTTGGAAAAATTCAACGTTGTTTGTAATTTACCAAATGGGACTGAGATCCATGAGTCCCATGTGAAAGTCCTTGGTGACTTCAAGAGGGATATGTAAAAGCTTAGTGCATGTGAGCATTATTAAGAGGGCTTAAGAAAATTATACTTAAGACAGAGTAGGAACTGTTTCAAACAGAAACATCTTGACCAACCATGGTCAAGGGGATAGACAAACTTGATCAATTAAGATCAAAGATAAAGGTACATAGGTACTTCAAGGGATCTAGGAGATAACCAGCAAGTTGACCAACCGAGGACGATGGGATTGTCCATGATCTATTTTACAAGGAGATCTAAGGTAAGGATAATTAGGGTCGGTAGGGTACAAACCCTAACCCAAAGAAAAAGGGGAAACAAGCAACCTAGTTTGCCAAGCCCCTAGAATCTAGCCAAGTCGCAATGGATCTAGGATCGAATGCTGGGAGTATTCGGAAAGAAGGAATCACACCTTAGCAGTTCGTTGTACGAACAACCACAGAAATGATCGTGATTGTACACTTAGATACATTGTTTAAACTTCTTTGCTCAAGGAACCAATTCAAGGCCAATTACTTAATGCTTTAGGTTAATAGCCTGGAGGGAGAGGCAGGTTCAGTTACCTTCAACTGCCTGCCTGGCCCTATCCAAGGGGGTTGCTAGCCGCACCGGGTACATGGACCAAACCCGCCCCAAGAGGTCTCCCCGTGGCGGGTGTTGCTTGGAGCGGGAGGACGCTTGGGTGCCAGGGGAGGCTCTGGCCATAAATTCCTTGCCTCCGGATCTCGCAAAAGAGGCCGATGTGACTCGAGATGGGATTTCGAGGCCCGTGTACTAATCTATCGCCGAAACTTGGAGGAGCAATCCTGTTGATTGTTGGGATAACCCTCGGACATGATACTTGATGTATTCCAAGACTATGATGAATAAAGATTAGATATTTGGAAAAGGAACTTGCTTGACATTGTTTTTTTTTTAAAATGTCAGTGCCTAAGTTGTGTGAAGGAACCTGTGTTAAAATTGATCAATTAAGGAAGCTACTTTTGCATGTCAAACATAATGTGGTAGGTAATTAGATAACTAAGCAACCCAAGGAAAGTGCGTTGGACGTGACTTGGGTCCGCCCTATGGAAGGGTGGTCCCGGTTAGCTGGGAACTTTTCTCAAAAGACATGATAACGAAACTGTGAAGACCTAGACGTCAGTAGAGTTAGAATCCTGATTTATACTCTTTTAGGGGAGCGGAATGGGACTATGCCTTATGGGTAGAGAGGTTGAGCTTCTCATCCCTCTCATTTCCCATTCTCCATGAACCAAGTGCAGCATAAATCCGCTTTGACTCTGTTGTTCCTACTCAAAGTGGGTCATCTGGAGCTCAACACTAGCTACTTCCTAGAGACTTTGCTGATAGGAAAGAAATCCTAACTTCAAGTCAGTCCTAAGTGGGAACAACCGGATACTTCTGCTCAGGGCAGACTCGGGAAGACCTAGATCATAAACCCTGAGATTCCTTAAGAGCGCCAGGTGGAACTTTCTAGACTCTCTTCTTGATGGGATGCTAAGATGTGTCACACAAGTGGACGAGTGGACACGTTACAATTGGTATCAGAGCGAACCAACGAGATCTAAAGATTACAAGGGAACTTAATAGTAGTGTTTTCTGTTGAAAACTTTTCTTTACTCACTTATGGATGCTGGGTTGCAGAGTCACGAAGCATGGAGCAAGTTCTTGGTGTTCCAAGTCATGTTCATGACTACAATGCATGCTTCGAATTATCGTCAGAGGCTTGGCATAATGAATATTCTGGACCGCATCTATAATCCTTCGCCCCTGTATGCGGAGCGGAGATGGACGGGAGACTCAGGAATGTACTACATAGCAGCCCACCGACTCGCGTTACTTCAGATCAACTTGAAGAGAATCAAGTGGATGGAGGATTTAAAGATCGTGAAACTGTTCATCTTTGTCAAAGCTCGTGTAAACGCAACTTTGCACATTAGCAGTCGGCAAGTCAAGCAGAACAAGTATGTCTATGAAGAAGTGACCCGGGTAATCTCTGCTGACAGAATCAAAGTGTTAGAGCGCTATGAGAAGAATGGGTATCAAAGGAAGGGATACCCCAAGCTTCCTATGACTTACAGTTTCCTGAAAATCCATGACCCCACTCCATATTATTATTCCATCCCTGTAGCCGATTGTAACACAATCCTATTTTTCCCAAACTGATGTATCAATCAGCGTATCCTACTCATCCAAAATAAATGCACTCAAAGGGATATGCCTTCATGAATAAATAAGACTTTTTACAATTGTCTATCTTGATCGTAAATGTTAGCTAAGGTGTTAAGTGATTAAATCACTTGGCTAAAAAGCTGTGCTAATCATATTAACAGAATATGGGAACGTATGATAAGATGTTAATATAAAGAATGTTATTGTTCAGACACAACCCAAGTGCAGGTTCCAAATCCAACTCTTGCACTAAGTCCAGCTGGGCTCAAGAGAAGAAATTTCTTCTCAAACAAATTAAGCCACCTAAGTTTGATGGCAGGGGAAGGACTGTTCAAGCCGACGTTGAGATCTGGATTGAGTCCATGGAGGACTATTTTGAGGCAACAGGAACTGCACCTGCTAACCAAGCCATGCTTGCCAAACTTAAGCTTACAGGCAAAACAAGAGTTTGGTGGAAATAGTTGTGCAGAGACCAAGTGTTCTCGGAGGGTGCAGTCACTAGGGATAAGCTTAAGGAAGCTGTGCAAGGGAGGTATTTGCCACCTGGCTACTGCACACAAAAGATGAATGAATTCTATGACTTGAAGCAGCTAGGATTATCCTTAGAAGCATTCTATTCAAAGTTCGTTTCACTCCGAAAGTATGCACCCCCAATGGATATGACACAACAGGTGTCAAAATTTTGTGTTGGGTTGAATCCACCCATAAACAATCGATTGGAATCAATGTGCCCAACGGACCTACAAGACGCACTCATTCGAGCTGCTCCAATAATACAGGAAGTGCAGAACAAACCAAGGAACAATAGGATTTAGCCTTACAAAGATCAGAATAAGGGTATGTCTAAGGCTCAAACTAAGAGAGCACAGGGTCAGAATCAGGTCCAAAGAAAGAAAGCTAGGATCAGTGATGTCAACAACCTTGTTCCAACACAAAGCAATGATTGCATTCCACGTTGCTTCCATTGCAACGAGCCCGGACAATTCAAGAGGGAGTGTCCCAAACTTGGCAGAGGGCATTGCCAAGGGAAATTCCAAGGTCAAAACAAAGCCGCTCATGGCCAAGGAACCACTGTTATGGCCAGAGGAAGAACCTCCAGTGTTTCCAACAAGGAGCTGATCAATGAAGAAGGTCCATCCATGGATGCTGACATTGAGAGGGCAACGGTTCATGCCACTCTTCACAAGAAGGGTCCAAATCGCCAATTCTCGATGATTCAAACTCCATCAGAATATCAAGGTAAGAGCTTCAAAACCTTGATTGACTGTGGCAGTACGCATTCCTTCATTTCACCAATCTCTGCAAAAAGATTAGGGATAGCCACAATAGATGCATCTACTTTACTTGTGGAATTAGCAAATGGTCGTGAGGTCACTTGTACTAGGCAAACTGCTAAGGTGAAATTCCTACTGGATTCTGTGAGATTCAGGGTAATGAACCTAGGTGTCCATGAATATTTACTCGGAATGGATTGGCTAATACCCAATGATGCCCATATCCACTGTGGGAAGGACCAAGTCTCCTTCTAAAATTCTAAAGGGGAACTAGTCACAACTCAAGGTGAGGCTGGTAAGCCAAAAATACAGTTGGAAAAAGTAACATGGATAATAAAAGATGTTCAAAAGGGTCTACCTGTCTATCTTGTTAAATTGAATAAGCTAGATCAAAATCAGGAATCTAGAGAAGAACCTTTATGGTTAAAGGAATACGCAAACGTATTCCTTGAAGATCTGACAGAACTTCCTCCCCAAAGGGAAGTCAACCACGAAATCAAACTTGTGCCACGAGCTGCACTGGTCGCAAAGAGGCCATATAAGATGTCTATCTCGAAAGCTATCGAACTGAAAGAGTAACTCAAGAAATTGTTAGATCAAGGCTACATCCAACCTAGTAGTTCTCCATGGGGAGCTCTAGTGTTATTCCAAATGAAGAAAGGTGGAACGCTTCGCCTATGCATTGACTATAGAGGGTTGAATCAAGCAACCATAAAAAAATAAATACCCCATTCCAAGAATAGATGAATTACTTGACCGTCTTCAAGGGGTGAAGATCTTCTCAAAGATAGATCTTAGATCTGGATATTTTCAGATAAGGATCAAAGAAGAAGATATTCCGAAGATTGCATTCAGTACAAGGTATGGACACTTCGAATTCCTAGTGATGTCATTCGGGCTGACGAATGCTCCTGCTACCTTCAACAGGTTAATGCAGGATATCTTTAGGCCCTATCTCGATGACTTCATACTCATCTTTTTTGACGATACCCTAGTCTACTCAAAACAGGGAAAGGACCATGAACCCCAACTTTGCATTGTTCTTGAAACAATGAGAGCACACAAGCTTTATGTCAAGAAGAAGAAGTGCACGTTTTTCAAGCGACAGATTGAATATCTGGGATTCATTGTATCAGCAGAAGGAATTTGAGTAGATCCAGCTAAGGTCAGAGACGTTCTGGAATGGCCAACACCAACTTCTGTCAAAGAATACAAAGTTTTCTTGGGTTGACAGGGTGGTATAGAATTTTCATCAAAGATTATGCTTTGATTGCAGCACCTCTGAGACTGATCTACTAAAGAAGCAAGTATCAATTGTATGGTCACCTGTTGAACAGACCAGCTTTGACAAACTAAAGTAAAGATTAGTATCAGCACCCATCTTGAAACTTCCTGATCTTAGTAAGGAGTTTGAAGTGGTAACTGATCCTAGTGCACTTGCTTTAGGATGTGTACTTATGTAAGAAGGTTATCCCGTAGCTTATTCTTCAAGAAAATTGAGGAGCCATGAAAGGAACTATGCTACCCATGACCTGGAGCTGTTGGCTATCATCCATGCTCTCAAACTTTGAAGACATTACTTGCTAGGTAACAAATTTTCCTTAGTAACAGAACACAAGAGTCTTAAATGGATTTTCACTCAGAATGAGCTCAATATGAGGCAACGTCGATGGATCGAAGTGCTGGAATAATATGATTTTGAAATCAAATATAGGCCTGGAAAAGAGAATGTGGCTGCCAATGCACTCAGTTTGCAAGGCATTTCTAGATTCTCTCATTTTGCAAGATACATCAACAGCAAGGTCTCTAGCCACAAAGGTATCAATGCCAAACAAAACCCGATTCTTGAGCTAAGAAAAGATGGGGCATATCATGACCCAGTCTATCAGAAAATGCTAAGGGAGATCTCCATCAAGGATCAAGACCCAAAGCTAAAGACGAAGTATCAAGAATTCTCCATCAGTAGTGGGCTTGTCTACTTTAGGACAAGATTATGTATCCCTTCAAGCCAAACTCTCAAGCAAAAGATACTTTGGGAAGCCCATGACTCCCCTTTCTCAGGGCATCCTAGTTATGCCAAGACCCTTAATGTGGTCAGAAAGAGCTATTATTGGGAAAGGCTCAAGGGAGACATACTCAAATATGTCACATAATGTTTGTCTTGTCAATGCATTAAGGCAGAACATGTTAAAATGCCTGGAAAATCGCAACCACTTGACATTCCACAAATGAAATGGGAGTTCATTAGTATGGACTTTATTATTGGCCTACCCCAAGTTTAGGGAGGATATAACTCTATTTTGGTTGTAGTAGATATGCTCACCAAGGTCGCACATCTCATCCCTGTCAAGACAAACTATAAAGCTTCAGACATCGCAAGATTATTCATCAAGGAAATATTCAAACTTCATGGGTTACCCAGAAGAATCATTAGTGATCGTGACTCTCTTTCCACATCACACTTCTGGAGGGCTATCTTTGAGGCTATTGGAACTCAACTCTGTTTCAGTATAGCTTACCATCCCCAAACTGATGGTCAAATAGAACGAGTCAATCAAGTCATTGAAGATATGCATAGGGCATACTGCTATCGCAAACCTAAAAAGTGGATTCAATATTTACCACTGGTTGAGTTTGCTTACAATGCTTCTTACAAACAAAGTATTCAGATGATCCCTTTCCAAGCATTGTATGGGCATGATTGCCATACCCCTTTGAACTTCTTGGATCCAACTTTGAGGGTAGAAGCTTCTAGACAGATGCTGGAAGACATGTATGATCAAATCAAATCAATAAGGCAAGACATTCAAGCTGCCAAGGATAGACAGAAGGCTTACGCTGACTTGAAATGGCAAGACAAATCCTTCGTCGAAGCTGATATGGTCTTCATTCGTATACGTCATAAAAAGAGTTCACTATCCTTGGGAGAGTACAACAAGCTAATTCCGAGGTATTGTGGACCTTATAAGATCACTAAGTGCCTAGGGCCTAATGCTAACAGACTACAGCTACCCACAACTCTAAAGATTCATAATGTATTCCACGTTAGCCTATTGAAAAAGTATCTACCTAATCTCAATCATGTACTTGATGATCAGCAAATTGTAATGCCTAGACAAGGAGTCCTTGAGCTATGACCTGATAGAAACCTAGATGTTAGGGATAGGCATTTGAGATCAAGGACCTTGAGAGAATACCTTATCCAATGGAAAGATTATCCAGAAGAGGATGCCACCTGGATGGACAAAAATACTCTCAACCAACAATACCCCCAGGTCTTCTCAAGATGAGGACATCTCGATTCCTCTAAGGGGGAGAGGATGTAATATCTCCCCCTGTACCTTCCCCATAAGAACTCCCCCTAAAATTTTTTAAATTTAACTCAAATTTTTTTTACTCTCCCTCTCTCTCCCCGTCGATAGCATGTCGGGGAGAGAGAGGGAGTAAAGAGAGAGAAGGGGGGCATGCACCCCCTAGGTGGAGGGGTGAGAGCAGAGTTTTGAGCCTCGGATGTGCCTAAAATTTACAAAAAAATTTGAAATTTAGGGAAAAAATATTTAATATCGAAGGTGGCAGTTGCAGCTAGGACGATTTTAAGCACCAAGTGAAAGATGGCTTTTAAAAGGCGCCCAAGCGACACTTGTGGATTTTTGATAATTTTTTCGACTTCTGTATGGGATGCTACGAGTTGCCAGTCAATGCAGGATGTCAAGCCGAATGCCCAGGATTTTTTCAGAGCTCGAATCGGAGTCCGGACGAGGAAGAGGCCACAAAGTGGGCAAGATATGAAGAGGTGGACAAATTTAAGGCCAAAGGGGGGGTGCCCTTTGGAGTCTTGACCCCCCCCCCCCAAAAAAAAATTATGCAAGAAAAGATGATCAAATCATGGAAAAACATGGGAAGACATGGCGACAACATGCAAGCGAAAAATGCACCATCATCCTCTCTCCTCATGATTGGGGGCTACAAAGAACCCCTACAACCGACATTGGGGGGCAACTTCTCCCTCTTGGCTGATGATTTCGCCGGTCCCATCAGTGGTGCATTTGTGTCGGGAGTTGCTAATAAGTGGTGGTTCTCGAATTTAGGGTTTTTAGGGACCAAGAATGTTGGTTTATGTCCTCTGACAAAAAGGACCGTCAAGTCGAAATACAAAAAGTAGAACATGCTGAGAGGGCTAGACGGCGGTTAGAGATTGTAAGTCGTTATTCTCCTCAAAGGAGTAGCCCGATACGCATAAGAGGCAGTGGTCTTAGTAACCCAACTCCTGCACATAGTCCTTTAGGTGTAGGCAGAAGCACAAGTTCTTCCTCTTTTCCACCAAGTCAACCCACTTCAAGTGGGGGTGTGATTCCACCAGTCCAAACTCCTATTGTCAATCCGATTATCGTCATGGCACAACCCATTGCAATTCGTGCAGGGACGCCGAATCTGCCAGCTTTAGGAGTTCCTTTGTCCATTTTTAATGGGTTAGCCGAAGAAGATGCGGAGTTTCACATTTGTGAATTCCAAAGATTAATGTTTAATTACCGCATCCAAGATGAGGGACATCTTATGATGTTCTTTAACATGACATTAAAAGGAAGGGTTGCAGTATGGTATCATAGCATAGAGACTTAAACCATAACCACAATCGATCAATTTTATGCAGCTTTCCGAGGAGAATATGCCCCTGAAAGAGGTGGCCAATGCTGGTTGCGTGTTTTGAATGTAACACACCAAGACCCCCATGAGAATGTGAAAGCCTATGCCAATAAGCTTAAGGAAGTGTTTCGTAAGTTCCAAACTTACATTCCTATTCCGTCGGCTGCCCAATTGCAATACTTCTTGCATGGATTGGATTTCAATATTCAGGTACAGTTGAGCAGTGTGGCTTTGGCTGATATAGACACCGCCATTGCACAGGCAGAAGGAGTAGAGTCACGATTATAAACGGCCTACTCCTCTCGAATAAATCTTAATGCGGGTTTAGTACCTGGAGGCAATTTACCATTGATGAATGGAAGTCAAGGGATGCCTATGAATAACCCTAATGGGAGAGGAAGTATGGTTCAAAATGTACCTTTGCTCCCAGCTCCTCCCAGTGTGACCATGCCTATGGCTAGTCAGTTGGCTCCACCAAATGTTGGAGGCTGAGTTTCGAATCCTAATGTTGTTCTTGTGATTCAACAACCAATGCCCAATCAAATTGTTAGGTCAATGGAACGACGGATAGACGATCAAGGCTATGAGTCGAGTGCATCTAATGTCCTTGGCAAAGTTAAGGATATGATGAAGCACTACACTGACATGATTTCTGAACAATATCGGTAAATAGTTGTTGATGTTAATTTCCTGAAGAAGCAGCAGAATCGGATAGGGAGTCGACCCCCTGAAGAGGGTGGTCCCTTAAGATTCAGTTGTAAGTGGTGTGACAGACAACATTTCCCTAGAAACTGTCCAAATGTTAAATGTGATATTTGTGGGAAGTCGGGCCACTTAGCCGCCACCTATTGGAGTAAGATTAGTTCCCTCCAACAAGGGAGTAAACAGCCAGGTCTAGTTAATCATAGAGCGCAAGGTAATAACCTCCAGCAAAATGATGGACCAAGACAAATATTGCAAAGGGAAAAGACCACTATAGAAGAGTTGCCACAAGGCAATGGAGTCGGCCTTATTGAGGCTGTATGTGTTAATGGCGCTAAAACCTCTAACCTACGAGCCGTGACAAGAGGCCAAAAGGCTAAAGAGGGTGATAAAGATAATGCAAAATTGGTTGAGGGAAACCCTAAGCAACGGGATATGGGGACGCAAGTCCTGAATCCTGGAGTGGAAGGTGGACCTCTAAGGCTTGTTGACAAAAAAGTCAATCCTAAGAAGGATGAGGAAGTGCCAAGAAAGAAGGCAAGAGCTAAAAAAGAAGCACCAAAACCGGTCCTGAGACCAAAAGAAAGAATGGTTTGGCGAGAAAAGAGAGCTTTGGCTACCTTTCATGATTTTGATTTAGCAAGTTCTCTTTGTGAAGTCAAACTAGATGTAAACCTTTTACAGTTGATTAAATTATCTCCAGGATTACGCAAGGAATTCAAGAAGATCCTGCGTATTGGGTATATTGTAGAATCTTTGGGCATAGCACGAGTAGGGGAAGATTGGTTTGATCATGCTGAAAAGAATTACCCTAGGGTTCCAGCATACGTGGATGGAATATTAGTAGAGCATGCTATCGTAGACACTGGGTCCTCCGTCAATATCATGAGTTCAGAGTTGATGGAGAGGTTGGGTCTAGGCATCCAAAAAGATAGCTCCACGCTTCTTAGAATGGCTGATGATAGTCTAAGACAACCAGAAGGTTGCATTACTAAAGTCCATGTTACAATCGCAAGTGTAGAATGCTTCTTATGCTTTAGGATGATAAGATTTGTAGGACGTCCTAGCTATCGAGTCTTGTTAGGCAGGCCTTGGATCTTACGAATAGATTGTCAAGTTGATATACCCGTCGGTCAAGTGGTTCTAAGTAGAGGTGCTAATCGAGTAATAGTCGATGCTTACCCTGAGTCTCCTCAGAGTGAGAGAGCTCCTTTATCCTCTACTGAATTAGAAACAATAGATGATCCATCTGGTAGTGAGACATCATCCAGTGATGAATCTAAAGAGGGGTCTACTACAGAGGATATTTATCAGATAACTCTAAATGAGTCGATAGAGCTGCAAGATAGGATAAGAGATGCAGATGTGATTGAGTTGGACCTTGGCACGCCAAATGATTCGCGGTCAATTAAATTAGGTTCCATGCTCAGTTCAGCAGAAAGGGAGGACTATGTGTCCTTGATTCAAGAATTCTGTGACATCTTTGCTTGGAGTTATGACGAGTTGAGAGGTATTCCTCCCAGCTTGGCTGTTCATACTATTCCTGTAAAAGAAGGCAGTCGTCCTGTGTGTCAGAAGGTAAGGCGTATGCCTTTTGAATTGAGGGACGAGCTGTTTGAGGAGTTACAAAAGTTAAGGAAAGCTGGTTTAATCTTCCCTGTACAGCACACAGAATGGTGTTCACCAGTTGTCATCAGGAAGAAGAAAAACAACCAGATCTGAATATGTGCAGATTTTAGAGAGCTGAATAAGTAGACGGTTAAGGATTACTACCCGTTGCCATTTATTGACCAGATTTTGGATCAATTAACGGGTAGGGAAATATATTCATTCATGGATTTC
This sequence comes from Lygodium microphyllum, assembly GCF_053477565.2. Taxonomy (NCBI): domain Eukaryota; kingdom Viridiplantae; phylum Streptophyta; class Polypodiopsida; order Schizaeales; family Lygodiaceae; genus Lygodium; species Lygodium microphyllum. Next base: position 11,137,430 of record NC_141161.1, on the reverse strand, counting down.
TTTGCAAGATATAACCAGATGGCAATTGCAGAAGAGATCAAGTTGAAAACGACTTTTATTACTGTATTTGGTACTTTTGCATACCATGTGATGGCCTTTGGTTTGTACAATGCACCTGGAACATGGCAACAAACAGCAGACAAGACTTTGGTGACATCTCCCTAGATGAGTTGAAAGTATTTATCAATGACCTGGGGGCAGCCACTGTAAGGAAAAGGATGTTGATTATTTTAAGAAAGTGCTTTGAGCGCTGCAGACAATTTTGATTCGCTCTTAACCCACGGGAGTGTGTCTTTGGAGTGCCTTATGGGCTATTGCTAGGCCATGTGGTCAGTTCAGTAGGGATCACAACTGACCCTGAAAAGATCAAGGTTATAATCGCTATGAGTCCACCACGCACTTTGAAAGAGGTACATAGCTTTCTGTCATCGATAGGGTACTATCGGAGATTTATAAATGCCTTGGCAGAAAGGACGTTGCCATTACCGAACTTATTATCTTTTAGCTATCTATTTGTATAGAGCAACCCTTGTAAGGTAGCTTTTGAGGATGTGAAACAGGAGCTAGTAAAAGCACTAGTTTTAAAAGCACCTAAAAGAGGCGAGGTATTTTACATATTTTCAGCCAGCCACCATGCATACTATTAGCTGCTGCTGTTTAGTCAAAATCTGGGAGGAAAAGTGGTATCATCGGATAGCTTTTGCTAGTAAAAAATTTGGCATATCAGAAATTAATTACACCTACATGGAGAAGTTGTGTCTTGCGATGGTCTTTGCGACTAAAAAATTCAGGCACTACATCCTCTATGAGAAGGTAGTTTTCTATATGAAGACGGAAGGGCTTAGATTGCTTACGGACAAGCTACAACCACCTGATCATTTGGCAAAGTGGTTAATTACTTTGCAGGAGTTCGATTATGAGATTAAGAGTAAGCCACCGAGGTTGCAGGGTATTGTGGAATGCCTTGTGGATTTTGGGGAGCCAAAAGAGACTTTGGCTGAAGGAAGTGATATTGAAGAAATGTTTAAAATTGATACAGCTTCTATCCCATCTTGGTATGCTGCTATTATGCATTATCTATCAACAGGAGAGACTGGAGAGGGTTTATCAAAAGCATAAAAGAGAAAAATCAAACAACAGGCTTTGAAGTTTTCTTTGATCACAGGAACACTATATCGGTAGGGTGTTGATGATATCTACTGCCGATGTGTGATGCCTGATGAGGTTCCTTTTATCTTAGAGAAGTGCCATGACTCTGCATGTGGATGGCACTTCGCTGGACGGTTGACGGCACAGAAAGCTTTAAGAGCTGGATATTGGTGGCCGTCCATCTTCCAAGATTCCTTTGAGTATGTTAAGAGATGTGATGCCTGTCAAAGACATGACATCAGAGAGAATAGGAAACGCCCACTTACGCCTATCATGGCTATCCTTCCATTTGAGAAGTGGGGCATTGACTTTGTGGGTTCTATATCCCGTCATCTACTACCCAGAAGAGATACATTATAGTAGCAACTGATTATTTTACAAAATGGTCAGAAGTGCAAGCGACGAGGCAGGACAATGCAAAAGAGACTACAAGGTTTCTTTTAGAGCAGAATATCTGCCGTTTCGGTCCACCGAAGGAACTAGTGTCGGACCGTGGAACCCATTTTTTGAATAAAGTGATCAAAAGTCTTTGGCAAATCAAGCACAACAAAACGACCCCCTATAATCCGCAAGCAAACGAGCAAGTCAAAAGTACTAATAAGCAGCTTGTGGGTATCTTGTCCAAAATAGTCTCTGAGAAGAAACGAGACTGGGACAGGAAGTTGTATGTGGCAGTATGGGCGTACAATACATTGTTCAAGCGAGCTACCGACCATACTCCATTTAAATTAGTGTATGGGAAAGAGTGTGTGTTACCCCTCGAAATCGAGTTGCCAACCATACGGTTTGCAATTAACCACTCTTTAGGAGATGAGGATTCACTCTTTGAACATTTCACGACCATAGCTCACCTGGATGAACTGAAATTGCAGAGCTTATTACACCAAGAGGTAGCTAAACATCGGATGAAGCAGTTGCACGACCTTAAAGCAAAGAAGTATATCTTTAAAAAAGGGCAATTAGTTCTCTACTACGATGTGTGTAGAGAGTTGTTTCCAGGGAAGCTGGAACCTAGATGGGATGGCCCCTACAAGATTGTCAGGATAGGGGAAAATAGGTCTATGGCTCTACTAGCTGATCTGCAGGGAGTAGAATTTAAAAATAATGTTAATCTTAATAAGATTAAACCTTATTATTTCTGAGTATGCTAACACGGGGAAAATGCATTGCAGGTCCATACTGGGGCTGATTTGAGACCTGCAAAAGAGCTTAAAGCTGGTTGATGGGGCAGTTAATTCCTTATTTGGAGCACCCATATATGGAGCAAAGATACCATCAGAGGAAACTCATCTGGTGGAGCAAAGGATACAAAGTGATTGAGCAAGAAGATGGAACCTTTGTGTGGGAGATCAAAGTCTTCTGCCATCACTGCTTACGAATTTTGACAAGTATCCGTGTTGAGTTTAATGAAGAAGGTGGGATGGAGCCATCAGTTCATCCTCTAAACATGCTAAATTTTGACTATCATAATTACAAATAGAGGAGTTTGTGATGACAGGCTGTGTAAACCCATTGTAGACGTACACATTATATTTTGACATAGAGTCCAAGGGCCCTAATAAAAAAGGGAGTGTTGGAGTAGTAATCCAAGATCCCCGACGTAGAGTTACGATTGAGTTAGCTGCTTATCTCGGGGTAGGATTCACTAACAATATGGCGGAGTATAAATCCTTGATTATGGGACTGCATATTGCTAAACAAGGTGGTATTCGATGGTTGTTAGTAAAAGTGGATTCCCAGTTGATTCTGAATCAGCTAGATGGGACATACACAGTGCAAAATCCCATCCTTTGTATGTATCATCGAACTGTAATGACCCTACTTGAGGAGTTTGAGAGAGTGTCTTTTCAGCTGATTCCACGTTAGTGGAATCAATTTGCGGATTCACTGGCAAATCTTGCTTATGAAGAAGACATTTTCTTCAGCTGTGGTCGCAATTTGGATATTGCTATTAATAATGAGACAGGACCCGGTCGCTTGTGGGAAATGTTATCAGAGCATGCAATATATGGCAGGCGATTGTTGACATGGGTGATGCAAAGAGTAGCCGAGACCAATCTACCGTTGTTATCTTGGACCCATAGGCTGATTAGATAACATGTTATGGGTACGCCTCTTGCTATATATGCAGGAGGGATGGGTCATAACCTTTTGCATTTAGCTTAGGGCTGTGAGTCCTATTTTTTCTCCCTGGAAAGGAGCATATTATTGCATATCTGTACTATTTTGGGGAGGGATGTGTAGGTGCTATTCTGTTTGATCTCATTAGGCCAAGAGGGCCGATCAGTTTTTGTAGTGAAAGGATTTATTTCGTTAGGCCAAGAGGGCCAATCGTCTGTTTAGTATAGGTGCGGTTAATGGTTTCTTGTTTTAGTTCTGTGCTAGACAGGTTCGAAGAAGAGCTTGGAAGGAGCCTTTTGTTGCGCGGAAGCTTCTCGTAGTTCTATCCAAGTGATATTTCTCCTTTACGAGTACTGTGTTTTTTCTGCTATATGTGTCTGTGTGCTTGTGGGGGATTTTCTTTTCTTGTTGGGGACCGGCGTCTAAGGCATGAAGTCCCAGGTTTAGGTTGGGTCTGTCTGAGGGAGGTTTGAGTAGTCGTTGCCTCCTATAAAGACATTGCCAAGCACCGAAAGACCTGTTTTAGGAAGTAGTCCTAGTGACCCTGTTCTGCTAGCCTGCTAGGCAACTGTTCTAGGAGTTATTGTTAGTTGTGAGGCAGTTAGAGAAGCCTGCCGAGACAATGATAATGAGAGGAAAAAAAACCCTGAATATCTCAAAGAAAATAAATATATACAAAGGTGTGTAAAAAGGGGTTCTAACCCCTATAAATATAGAAAAGAAATGAAATGAAAATTTATAAGTAGTTGAGCATCGCCTTGTGAAGGCCGGGTAGGTTCCTGGGGACGAGTCAAACCCGGGGCCGATGCCTTGTCTTCCTAGGGGTGGCGTCTTGCTAGAAAAGAAGAAAGTAAGGAAGGTTGGAGCGAAAATAAAAGTGAGCGTCCGAAAAGGATTAAGTGTCTCCTTGCGAGGGCTTGGTAGATTCTTGGGTACCGAGACAAGACCTGAGGCCGATGCCGTGTTCTCCTTGGGTCACTACGCTCAGCTCCCTCCTTTTTACATGCCCGAGTATGGAAACATAAAAAACCTAAAAGAAGAAATGTGCTAAAAGAAACTACTTGATCAGGCTATAGGAGTCCTCGCCTAGTAGGAGCTCCTGGTTGTGTTATCCTTAGTTAGGTAGGTAGTTCAGACCACCACTTAGGGCAACCTCTTTGATAGTTCTTTTTAGTTTGGCCATGTTGGAGCAGTCAGTTATTAGTGACTAGCTTCGGACCTTCTATCAGATTATGCTAGGCCTACTCCTTGTGGATTTCATGCCTTGGTTTTGTTAGGGGGTAGGGTGAGCATTGTGTTGTGTTGTTAACCCCAACACGAAGAAAGCAAAAGGAAGTGGAAAAGACGTAGAGCAAAGGCGGAAAAAAGGTAGCCCGACTGAAGAAAGAAAAGGAGAAAAGGCCAAAAGCGCAAGGGCAACCTTAAAAGTCCAAGGCAAAGGCAAAAGGGGAAAGGCGCATTTTAAAATAAAAAGGCGTACCCTAAAATCTTGTAAAAGAGCGCCGGGGCTCTCACCCGTGCAATTTGTAAATTTAGACGGGCAGTGGACAGGAAGCTAGGAAGATAGAAGGACAATGGGAAAAAGGGCCTAGGCTATGGCCGACCATGTAAAAAGGGGAAAAGGGGATGACCGCCCAAAAGGGATTTAGGGTTTTGTATATAAAGTTGAAAAGTGAATGAGAAGCTCATTCTTGTGTGTGGCCAAAAGTACCTCTCCTCTCCTTTTTCTTGTTCTTGCTTGCTTGAGCTTGTGCTTGAGAGAGGGAGTGTGAGAGTGTGAGGGAGTGAGTGTGTGAGGGTGAGGGACCGAGGAGGAGAAGCTCTCCATCTTCTCCTCTCTTCTTCTCTTCTCTTCTCTTCTCTTGTCTTGCTCGCGGCAATGGAGCTTGGAGTGTGGAGCTTGAGGATGGAGCTTGCTTGAAGCTTGCACTTGGATCGTGGAGCCACCAGAGTGTGCGGGAGAGGAGGTAACTCGAACGGCACGGAGGTAAGCTCACTACACCCATAGATATGGATGGCACGTCGGTTATGTGAGAGGTAGCCATTAGTGCTCGGCTTGGAACACTTGAAACAATAAGTGGTCCGTGGGTCTTGGCGGTTGAGCAAAAGCTCCCACGTTTTGGTTCCATTGCCGGGACCTACGGATTCAAGCCTTGAGCACTTGCTTGCTTCGAATTGAGCATTGGAGTAGGGTTTTCCCCAAACCGGTGCTTGAGGTAGATAGGTAGGAAGCGAGGAGATTGAAGAGGGTATTCGATCTCCTTGGCAAGTAGGTTTTTTGCTTTCTTGAGATTTATGTTGTGGAACGGAGTAGTGTAGGTACTTAGTTGTGATTTTGATGCATTTAGGATAGGAAAAAACAAGCAAAAACAAGCAAACAGTAGGGTTTTCTGTTGCTGTATAATATGCTAAAACAGGGAAACGGGGGACCAGATTCAAGTTTTTGGGTGAGACAGTGACATGGAACTAGCTGTAAGGTTCTGCAGTGCTGGGAAAGGACTTTAAGAGGCTTGGGAGGCCAGGACAGACCTCAGTTCCTTGGTTTGCCTTGTGTGTGTGTGAGAGAGAGAGAGCTTCTGGTTCACAGGACAAGGAAGTGCTACCCCGATTTCTAGGCAACAGCGATTTGTGCTGCTCTAGGTGCTGGTACTTCTCAATAAGTGCTCTAATCAGATCTAGGAAGTCTGTGATGATTGAGTGCAGCAGGCAGTAAGGAGGGGTCAAACGTGCGGGAATCGCGCCCGCCGCCGACGCACTCGGACCAACTCGCAGTGGTCCGATTTCCAGAATCGGACTGCCTGACTGAGAGTGAGTCGGACCAGTCTGGTCCAATTCCCAGAATCGGACTAGCCTGATCGGACGTGCCATGTGGCACTCGGACCACTCTGATTCGGACCAACCCGTGTGACTCGGACACTCGAACCACTCGGACTCGGATGCTCGGACAACCATCTGATCGGACCAACCCGTCCGATCGGACCAACCTATCAGAATCGGACCACCCAGAATCGGACCACCCTGTCTGATCCGATTCTCAGAATCAGACATGAGCAAAATCGGACCACTGGGCCGATCGGACCAACCCAAAATCGGGCGTCCGATTCTGATAATCGGACTTTTGATAATCGGACTCTTAGAATCAGACCAAAAACTATCAAAATCGGACAGGTATCTTGAACACAAATTCTGACGCATCTAAACCCGAAAATTGACCTCAAAGACCACGTAGAGCTAAATGCACATCACAGATCCATAACCAGGCTAAAATTTAGAGCACGTACTTCAAAATTTGGCTATAAACGGTCCTCCAAATTGCATATGGTGTCTACCGTAATAGCATATGGCTCTGCCCCCTCCGCACCTCCCCCGCGTAAATTGGAGAGAAAACGCGCGCCGTGACACGTCTTGCAAATTGGACCCTAGTGAAGTAATGGCTCTGCACGAGCATGGATTCTCAGTTGCAAAAGAGCAACCAAAAGCCCATACCCGAACAGAGAGAAATAGAGACCCTAGAACATCAATGGGCCAATCTAGCCATGAAGGGCAAAAAGGCCACATCACTAGAACACAAAGACATTGTGTTCATACCATGTCTAGTCAGAGCGAAATGAAACATCAGCAAGCTGCAAATGCCAAGATGACTAGACATGACACTCTTGACGAGAGATGTACCTTGAATAGCACTGCACTGGCGATCCAAGACAGCAGTGGAGAATCCACATCTGGTCGTGTAGTCGAGAACTCAAGGGCATCTGTCAGAAGGCTTAAATTTACAAGAAGCCAGGACCCGGAAGATGAAGACATAGTACCACCTGCTTATCTTAGGGTCAAACTCACCGCGAAAAGAGAGCATACTATCGATGCTCTGATTGATGAAGGAGCAGATTTTAACATCTTGACCTATGAATCATGGACTCTACTAGGCCAAACAGAGCTCACACCGACTAGTGCAACACTTAGCCCTTATGGGGGACACCCACAAGCACTCATAGGGAAGTGCAAAATCCTTGCGACAATTGAAACAGAAAGCTTGCCTATCCTATTTCATGTTCCTCCAAAAAGTGCTAGCTGCAGGAAAGAAACCCTCCTAGGAAGACCCTTTAAAAGGGCGACCAAATGTGAGGCTGACTATGTGGCACAGAGGATACACCTGACACTACCGGGTGTGAGGATAGTCACCACCTTTAGCAAGGGTGACCTCATCGAACCTCAAGGGAAAGGCAAGGAAGGTGATGACATAATAGTCAAGCCTACAAACGAGGGCAAGGACTTGTTGGAAGAGTTAATACAAGCACAGGTCGAACAACGAGAACCAGTGAGTGAGGCCAGGCCTGAAACAAGAAGGTCAAGAGACAATGCCAAGGACGGGCTTTGGACTCACAAAAATCGTAGAAGACCACGAAAGAAGCCCAAGCCTTATAGGCGAAGGCATCGATGGAGAGCTAGCACAACGCCGCGATGGATATCCAAAGCGTTGCTTCGTGCTCAAGGGTATTATGCAAGCAACCAATGGATTTGGGTACCAAAACCCCCTGCTAAACCGCCTCTATCAGCTGCAGGCAAGAGTGCATCAAAAGCATGGCACAGGAGGAAATCTAAGAGAAACTCTAGGACTCAAGGCAAGAAACCAGACATGATTGTTCGAAGGAAAGAGCCCCAGCCTAGCATGCTAAATAGACAGATGTCATATGTAGCCATTGAGCATGCACAAAAATCATCAGTGCCCAAAAACCCTTTGATTTCCCAAGGGGAGAACAAGCATCATAGGCACAACATTGCTCAAGGCAAGGCTGATCGCTCAACAAAGCAAATGGCACAATCATCTAATAGCCTCGAACAAATCATTCAGCAAGTGCCAAGTCCACCTAAGAGTCCTAGATTTCCTACAGCCTCTTTTTCCAAACAGACACAGGAAGCACAACAGCGGTTGTCAAGGGAAACTGCTCAATTCCAATCTCTATCTCCATCTAAGCTTCGAAATGTCCAAAAGGTGGGACATGACGCCATCTGTAGCTCTCGACCCAAGGATATGCATGAGCAGCCTAATGTGACTAAATCAACTCATGCTTGATCTACATAGATGAGTGCTCAAAGGCCAACAAAAGACACAACCGCTTCTGATCGCCCTAGGGACTTGACACCACAATCCACCAAGAGTAGCCAGCCCACTAAACTAGCTGCTATTACTTCCAATCAGGGACCACAGCAGTCACAGCCCTTGGCTGTGACAATGCCCCTTATGGAACGTGTCCTTAATAGTTTACCTGTGGGGGAGGTGTCGCAACCAAATCCCTCGACAACTCTAGCACTTTCAAAGTGCCTAAAGCCTAGGATGGAGGAGTCAAATGCAAGGGAGTTGGTTGAAAAGTTAGACTCTCCGAAAAGAGCGGCAGTTGTACCCTCACAACCGGGCAAGGCTATTCAGCAAACCATGGCTATGCCCCATAAGGGCACACTAGAGAAGGGAAATGCTGAGGCCTGACCAAGCACATCAACGGTCGATATAGCCCAGGGTCCTGAGTCGTTGAGAGAGGCACCTTCATTAACCAAGAAAAAGAGGAGAAAGCAGAGAAAACAACAACAGTTGCAGGTGGTTGTGGACCCCAAGAACATTGAGACGAAGAGCGCTGGAGAGCTGATGAATAAAGCATCGAGTCCATCCACCAATAAACCCACTGATGCCTCTCCTAATAGCGGTGATACCTTAGACATATCTGTGTGCTCTGACAAACCAAATCAACAGTTTCCATCAACAGTTGCTTGCAACACTCTATCCACTGACAATAGAACTTACATTGATCAATCAAGAGTGGATAAAACGCTATCACAACAGGGTGACAAATCTATATCAGTCACATCCGAGAAGAACCATGACGAAATAACAGCAAAACCTCAGGAGAAACATGAGAACCCCAAGAGCATAAGAAATCCTAGCGTTGACCAATCTTGCTCATCTAGGCCTGAGCCCCCAGCCATGCTAAAGCCTAAGGAAACTCTTAGAACTTTGCATGAGATAGCAACCGAGCAAGCCCTCGTTGAACATAGAAGTGTCGCAGAATGCTTAATTGAGTTGGAGGCTAAGCTCAAAGTGGTCGCGTGTGTCTACGTCCTTGCGGACATGGGCACGATCCCCAAGGAGTAGCTTGGAGATTACTTGACCTTTCCTCTATCATGGGAAGAACAAGAACATCTTAACGGGCACTACGACAGGCTCCTGCATGAACAGATGCGACTCATCCCTGACGAGGAGGTTGACAAACTACGCTTAACCGTCACGTTCAATGAAGTGCTCTGTCGACCGAATCTCGTAGACATAGAGCTACTAAAGCGACTGTCAGCAGGCTAGAGTCAATTTGAGCAGCGTTGGTAAGAAAGTCGCATTGTAATGGCCGAACTAGGGGCTCAGATCATGACAGTCTCAGAAGAGCGATTGGCCAAATGGCAGTCTCGAAGAGACCCAACCTACGTGGCACCAACTTCCCTTCGGGTGCTCATTGACATTCGGGGTACGGACTTAGCTGGGACTAGGCTACAGGGCCCTTTGATTGATAAGGTTCTCACTAAGGAGGAGTTACATATTGCCAATAGACTCGGTCAAGGTTCCATGTTACTCAACGTGGAAAAATATCTATCAGTATTAAGTCAGCTGCCACGAATACTAGATACATGTGCCACGCTCCAGTACAACCCCGGTTCTACACTTGGTTCTTATCCTCGTGAAGTGACATGGATTCATAGATATGCATTTAAATAAACACTAATTTTTGTGTCACCATGTATAAACAATAACAACACACACAAGCAATGATAGTCAAGCGCAGGGAGAAGAGTTAAGTTTGATAGGATAAGCTCCTCAAGTCCTCCCCTCATCACACTTTTAAAGGTCGTGTGACCAGCCCCACCTCCAAGTGAAGGGCATGCAACCTATATTGCCGCCATAGGAGGCCTTGACCAACAACTCTGATGGTGTAGACAGGGTGTAGTCCCTTCCTATACACCTTCTTCCCTTTTTGGTCTATCCTTACGAGGATGTACCCTGTCCCACTCCACGACAACCAGTCCACACGACTTAGCATAAGCTAATATCCACTAATGATTGGAGGCAACACGAACATCAGCATGGGGGCCATTCCTCTACAACAATCACCGCATGCCTCACCCCTCCCCTTATTATCATATGCGCTTCATAAACCACACTAAAATCCCTTCCATGCAAACAGTTATATCCTGTATCAAGGTCTAAACCCTTGGATTGCATCTCGCAGGTTTCCTTTTGCGGCGGAACGTATGGAGAATCATGGAGATCTAGCATGCAAAGACGCTCTTCGTAGAAGGTGGGAGCATGTGGCACGCGCCCCTCCACCGGAGCGCTATGTGCCCACCATCAAAAGGTATGCCAAGAAGCGAGGCCCTAAGCGCCACTGTCCAGGGCGAAGACCGAAATATCCTCGAGTCAAGAAAGTCGAGACTCGAAACACGCAACAGGTGGCAGCACTAGTGGTGCGAACTCCCAGCTCCCGCTCGGGCCCTAGATGCTCAAAGGCAGAAAGGGCAGCTCGGGAAAGAGAAGAATTTAATGAATTATTTAAAGACATCCTGGAGATGGTAGCAGGCCGGGATTACACCATTCATGTCCCGGCCGACATGTTCCCTTCTCACCCCCACGGGAGCCCCACACCAACAGAGCCCCAATCACCCGGCCACCCAGACTCGCCCCGCCTCGTACAAATCGAGTAGCCCATGATGCATAAAGGGCTTATCAAATGATAACTGGCCATAACTTTTTGTTTTTAAATGGTTAAGTATTTTCGACTTATTAAGTGTTTACATGTTCCCGAATTGTACGAACTTTTCATATCTGCGTTTAACATATTTCACGTCTTTAGCAAAAGAAAAAGCTAATCAAGCGCAGGTGATAAATATCTAAGTCAACACCATAGAATTCCGATAAGTGATGTCTCCTTGCATTGCACTAGTTTATTATAGTTGCGGCATACACAATGCATGTACTCTCATGAAGCGACAAGTGGATGCAGGATAATACACATCCTTGTGCGAAAATGTTCAATGCCCAATCACCACAACACCAACAACCCCACAACGAACCGCGGCAAAGCTACACTGCCGAAAGCACCCTTGCCAACCGCTCACATTGCATGGCCCAAAACACATTCCTGGGCCACGCCCCCTTTCTGGGTCAAGCTCTCTAGTTGGCTCACGGCAGTCGTTACCTCAATTGTACCCACATCACATGTGCCGCAAGGAGAGTTGCAATATCTCAAGTGTATCTCCCCCTTTCGCCAACTGCTTCTCTAACAACGAGGCTAGGGCACAATCATCATTGTACTATCCATTTTCTGAGCCTTCAAAGCTTGACATTTTCCAACCCATTGAAAGGCTGATAGCCTCAACATATTGTAATGGTTGTACTCAGGCAAATCAAAAAAAAAAAGAGAAAAAGAAAAAGAAAAGAAAAGAAAAGAAAAAAAGGAATGGAAAGATAAGAAGCACCCACGATCACAGCATAGCACCTAGGGCTCCTCAAATTAGGTACGTCTGGTGACCTTGGTCGACCAGCTTCGTCCCTAGTCCCCTAGCCCCTTACAATCACCCACAATTGTTCAGGGCACATCAAGGGCAGGACATACCTGGGGAGCTTGTCTCGCCTAGGGTTAGACCTGTCACCCTGACCCACTTGCACAATTTTCTTTTGCACGCTGCCTTAGTACCATTGCAATTAGTGGTGATAAGCACCGCACGATTGGCCATGAAAAGTACACCGTACTCATCAATCAAGTCCAATAGTTTCCAGCTACTGAAAGCGCGGTGTCCTTGTATTCAATTATGCTACATCGTGCAGTCACAATGCAAAGGATGTCTCTATGTAATATCTAAGTAGGCACGACACTCACATAAACCGAAGTATGTCTAGAGTTTGGGTCCTCAAGTGTAGGACAATACTCTAAGCTTGCTTAGAGTTCGACCTGTCTCCCAAACTAATCAAAATATGTCTTGTGCACGATGAGAAGCCTAGCACTATCCCTTAAGGAGAGACCACATGTGAGGTTTTCCAATTGCAGGTATAACGTGTTGTTCGCTCTTCATCAACACTCAACTTTGAATGCTTGTCGCTTACCATCCGACAAGCCCGCAAAGAATTGTCATGTGCAGAATCCCCAACAAACCAACACTTGTGTTGACCATCAATGCAATCCCCAACACAGCATAGCCCTACCACCACCTCCAACAACCTTCCACCAGCCACCTTGGCCACCAACACGCCCCCAGGACCTTCTGCCACACCACCACCAACACTCCTCCACGAAAACCACTCACCCACGTCTTCGGTGCATACTACAGCCTGCTACCTACGATGGTGAGTGCCATGGGACTGGCACTCATCTAGGAGGGGGTAATGTTAACCCCAACACAAAGAAAGCAAAAGGAAGTGGAAAAGACGCAGGGCAAAGGCAGAAAAAAGGTAGCCCGACTGAAGAAAGAAAAGGAGAAAAGGCCAAAAGCGCAAGGGAAACCTTAAAAGTCCAAGGCAAAGGCAAAAGGGGAAAGGCGCATTTTAAAATAAAAAGGCGCACCCTGAAATCTTGTAAAAGAGTGCCGGGCTCTCACCCGTGCAATTTGTAAATGTAGATGGGCGGTGGACAGGAAGCTAGGAAGATAGAAGGACAATGGGAAAAAGGGCCTAGGCTATGGCCGGCCTTGTAAAAAGGGGAAAAGGGGATGACCACCCAAAAGGGATTTAGGGTTTTGTATATAAAGTTGAAAAGTGAATGAGAAGCTCATTCTTGTGTGTGGCCAAAAGTAGCTCTCCTCTCCTTCTTCTTCTTCTTGTTCTTGCTTGCTTGAGCTTGTGCTTGAGAGAGGGAGTGTGAGAGTGTGAGGGAGTGAGTGTGTGAGGGTGAGGGACCAAGGAGGAGAAGCTCTCCATCTTCTCCTCTTCTCTTCTCTTCTCTTGTCTTGCTCGTGGCAATGGAGCTTAGAGCATGGAGCTTGAGGATGGAGCTTGCTTGAAGCTTGCACTTGGATCGTGGAGCCACCGGAGTGTGCGGGAGAGGAGGTAACTCGAACGGCACAGAGGTAAGCTCACTACACCCGTAGATATGGATGGCGCGTCGGTTATGTGAGAGGTAGCCATTAGTGCTCGGCTTGGAACGCTTGAAACAATAAGCGGTCCGTGGGTCTTGGCGGTTGAGCGAAAGCTCCCACATGTGTTTTAGTATATATCTATTTTGTATCAGCTTGATGCTTCCTTTGGTTGTTTTGTGCAGATCTGTTGTGGGATTCGACGGGCTAAGTCACCCTATCCCGTGGTCGCCAATGAGAGGAGAGTTTTGAGCCCGGGATGTGCCTAAAATTTACCAAAAAATCTAGAATTTAGGGGAAAAATATTTAATATCGAAGGCGACGGTTGCAGCTAGGACGATTTTAAGCACCAAGTGAAAGACGGCTTTTAAAAGGCGCCCGAGCGACACTCGTGGATTTTTGATAATTTTTATGATTTTCGTACGTAATGCCAAGAGTTTCCAGTCAATGCGGGATATCAAGCCGGACACCCAGGATTTTTCAGAGCTCGAATTAAAGTCCGGACAAGAAAGAGGCCACAAAGTGGGCAAGATATGAAGAGGTGGACAAATTTAAGGCCAAAGGGGGGGTGTCCTTTGGAGCCTTGAACCCCCCCCCCCCCCCTCCCCCCGTGCCCCCCCCTAAAATTTTATGCAAGAGAAGATGAAAAAAATGTGGAAGAAGCGTGGAGAAGAAGGACATCTGATGGCGCCGAAAAATGCGCCATGATCCTCCCATGTCATGATTCTTGGCTGCAAACAACCTATCTAACCGATGATACCCGGCATCTTCTCCCTCATGGCAGACTCTATTGCCGGTCTTCCCGCGAGGAATGGCTGTCCGGATGAAGAGAATAGATTCTAGTCTTTCTCTCTCCTCTCTCTCTCTCTTCTCTATGGGTTGTTCATGTGTACCAGCTTGATGAAGTAACCGGGGAAGGAGAATAAAGGAAGTGGTGATGAAGATTGATGGAGATGCTGAAGATTGATGAGCAGCATTGGATTGAGAGCAATGGAGGCTCTGTTTGCTGGTTATGAAGTCATTCAAGGCGTCTCGAGTTACGTAAAAACACGGTATTATCATTTTTATGAAGAAAATGAAGGATTTTTTATAGTTTATGATTATAATTATGTTCTTATTAGATGAAAATTTGTTTGTGTGCTGTTTGCATCATGAGTAATTGCTGTTTATCAAAAAATCTTGGTTTTGCAATGATTTACATACTTTATTTAATTCTCGAAAACCCGAAATGCGGTTTTTAAGTGGTAAAATGATAGTTTTTCCGAATATGTTTCCATGGGGGGAATATGGAAGATAAATTTAATGTTGGTATGCTGAAGTGATTGGAACAAGAAAAACCAAAAAATAGTATATTTTATTGCCAAATAAATCAAGAAAATGAAAAAAATAAGGGAAAAAATAGAAATACATCTTGGAAAAATAAGGAAAAATATAAGGATTGTTTGTGGATGTGTGATAGTGGTAAAGCATGAGGTTTGGCCTCAGTTTGCCCTATCTCTTTATCAAAGTTTATGATTTATCGCTTTCTATACATCAAAACATGCCAAAATGAACCTCTACACCTATGCAATAAAAGCAATACCTAAACGTAGGGGGTTGGAACGTTTGAATGGTGTGATTTGCGCTGATTGTTGCTGATTTTCTAATGCACATCATGACATAGAGTTCATGATATATTAATTAAGAGGATAGTAGCATGAGTGTTATCTCGGTGCTATCCTTTCATCGCCACAACAGGTTAGTAAATGCATGGAAAATCCTGGTTGTACACCACATGTTTCTGATTGGAAAATGATGTTTGAGCACTTTAGAATCATTTGCCTTTGCATGTGCATGACGATCATGGTATCAGAATAAAAGGCCTGGATGCATAGCACCTATTTTCAATGACAATGACCCACGCTTGAGTGTGGCAAGGCATCCTAAGCCGTAGGATAGACGTTCGTTTCTTGTGGGATTATTTAGTAAGGAAACATGGTATCTCTTGGAGACGTTTGAAATGAAAGAGTGGAGTTTGTTCGTTTGTTTTATATGTTGAGCAGTGCATCAAGGGGCTAATCCCTGCGATGTAGGAGAGCTGCAGTGGGGCCATGGTGTTTCTACTGAGAGGTTGCCTCCTATGTATGTGATTATCATGGTATTTACTGCTAATGTGTATGGGTTCTCCCTCTGAGTAGTTTATAGAAAGGGAAACGTTGGACTACAAAACTATAAAACTATAAACGCATAGATTAGGCTTTAGAGTAGTTTGTCCTTTAGCAATAGACAGACACTCCTGGTCTGCGAGGCCGTGAGGTGTGTTTGTATGTCATGAGCATGAGGTCCAGCTAGTGCCATAGCCAGTGCCGGCCCATTTCAGGTCCCATTAAGGGGTGGTGGCCATTAACGGTCGTCTCTCCCCCCCCTCCCCCATAGACCACCTCCTCCCCCACCATATAAGGGGAAGCCCCCCCTTGTCGTCTTCAACAGTAGCCCCCCCTCCCTTATGGCTCAGGCATCACCCCCCCTTGTCAAGAATCTCGTGGTGGGGAGACTTGCTTGAGCTGCGGCGCCAAACACACACAAAATGCACAAGGAGAAGCTCACTCAAGAGACAAGAAGAGAAATGGAGGCCAAAATATTTTCTTGCTAGTTTCTTCTTCTTCTTTCACACACTTTTCAATGTACACAAAGTATAGATAAGATACAACATAAAGGAAAGTGGCCTACTAAGTCAAACAATGCATAACCGACTACACTAGTTGATTGGCGCTATAACTGTGCCAGCTGTAAATAGGTGTAATAACCTGAATATAATAAGTAATGAGATAGTGGCCATGTGAGAGTCATAATGACCACCGACGTGCTAAGTGTAGACGTGTGGACCTATCTAACCAGGCGGTCCATCATTAATGTCCGCATGTGTTGAGCTTGTCATCTCAACACTCCCCCTCAAGCTCAACTACATCTCTGCAACTCCAAGTAAGCTTCGAAACTTTTGAAGCTTCTCTGTATCCAATGCCTTCGTGAAGATATCAGCTATCTGATCCTGTGTGTTGACATACACCAAGTCAATCTCACCTGCTAGTACCTTCTCTCTCACAAAGTGATAGTGTACCTCAATATGTTTTGTTCTCACATGGAACACAGGGTTCCTAGCCAACTGTATACTGCTCATGTTGTCACAATAAATGACAATTGGACCTTCCACCTACACATTTCAATCAGCCAATAACTTTTGCACCTATATTACCTCACATGCTGCAACAACAGCACCTCTATACTCAGCCTCTTTACTCGACAAAGCAATTGTAGATTGCTTTTTGCTGCTCCAAGTAATTGCTACACTACTAAGAGAGAACATGTATCTGCTGGTAGATCTTCTATCAGACATAATACCAGCCCAATCTGCATCTGTGTATCCAAACACCTGTACATCTATACATGCCTCATAGAAAAGTCCATAATGTAATGTGGACTTCACATATCTCAATATACGTCAGACTGCATCCAAATGTGGCTTTCTAGGTACTTCCATAAACTGACTCACAAGACCAACATCGTAGCTCAAGTCTGGCCTTGTAATGGTCATGTAGATCAAACTCCCCACTATCCTCCTGAACATAGTAGGGTATTCTATCTCATCCCCAACATCAGCACTCAACTTTACATTCTACTCCAACGGGACTGAAAGTGGTTTGCATGCTGTCATACTATACTTGGACAACATATCCAAGCCATACTGTCTTTGAGACAGCCATATACCATCATCATATCTGATCACCTCAATGCCAAGGAAGTACCTTAGCTCACTTAAATCCTTCATCTCAAACTTCTTCTTCAAAAAGTCCTTGACTTTAGTAATCCCACTATCGCTATCACCTGTAATAATCAGGTCATCCACATAGATGACTATGATGACCAAACCTGCATCTCCCTTTCTCACATAAAATGAGTGATCGGCATCAGAAACATAAAAGCCAATATTGACAAGATACTCTCTGATCTTGTCATACCATGCTCTAGGTGCTTGCTTGAGCCCATAGAGCGCCTTCTTCAATCTGCACACATACGTGGGATGCTCTAAATCTTCATAACCTGCTGGCTGATCCATATACACTTCTTCTTGCAAATCACCATGCAAGAAGGCATTCTTCACATCCATTTGCTGCAACCTCCAACCTTTGGTTGCTGCCAAAGCAATCACACATCTAACAGTTTCCATCTAGCAACTGGACTGAAGGTTTCTTCATAATCTATGCCATATGTATGGGCATAGCCTTTTGCAACCAGCCTAGCTTTATACCTACTAATAGAACCATCTGTATTGTGCTTAATCTTACAAACCCACTTACATCCAATAGCTTTCTTGCCCTTCGGCAATGATACTAGATCCCAAGTCTTATTGGACTCTAATGCAGCCATCTCCTCATCCATTGATGCATCCCAATGAGCAAGACCAATAGCCTCCTCCAAACATGTGGGCTCAACATCCTCAATCACTTTCACCATATAAGCATAATGGTGAGCTACATAACCTTCAAAACCAAATCTGTTAACAAGGTATCTCACCCTGCTAGACCTGCGTACTACTGGATCACTCAATGGAGTCTTTGCATTGACACGTGCTCTTTGCACACCTGGAGTCCTCACTGAAGGAATGTCAAGCTCATCATCCAAGCTCTCTGAGCCACTGGATTCTCCATCAAGAACTGCATCAATGCCATTTGAAACTTTATTCTTTCCTTTCTCTTTACCTGTAGTGCTACTAGATGCACTTGCAGATGTAGAGCTACTCCTTAGTCTCCCAGACCAAGGACTACCAGATGATGTCTCTGGTCCACTAAGAGTCCGTGATTCTTGCTTTTTATCCTGCACATGAGTGTCATGATCATCATCATCATCATCCAATGCATCACCACTAGATGCATACCAACTGCTCATTTAATCAAAGATGACATCCCTGCTCACTCTGAACTTACATGTAACAAAGTTATAACAATGATACCCTTTTTCCTCTAAAGAGTATCCAACAAAGACACACTTTTTAGCCTTTGGATCCAGTTTCTTCTGCAACTCATCTGGCACATGAACATATGCAATATAGCCAAACACTTTCAAGTGTGAAACATTAGACTTCTTACCTATAAAACATTCTTCAGGGGTCATACCATGAACTGCAGCTGTGGGAGTTCTGTTCATAATATAAACAGCAGTATGAATAGCCTCAGACAAAAAATGCTTAGGCATATTCTTTTCAGCCATCAAGGCGCGTGCAACTTCTGCAATATGTCTGTTTTTTCTTTCTACAACCCCATTTTGCTGTGGGGTATACCTGCATGTGAACTGTCTCTTTATCCCATGAGACCTCAAAAAATCACAGAACTCATTCGAGATGTACTCTCCCCCTCCATCTGACCTCAAGCACTTTACTTTTAAGCCTGATTGCAGCCTTGAAAGTTCTAAAGTGCTCAAACGCTTCACTCTTTTCCTTCATAAAATATATCCACAGCTTTCTAGAACAATCATCAATGAATGTGACAAATTATGAACTGCCTCCAAGAGATACATTTTGTGTAGGCCCCCAAATATCTGTATGCACAACATCAAGGATATTTCTGTTTACATCTTTGTCATGTGAAAAGGGTTGTCTTGCCTGCTTACCAAACTGACATGCTTTGCATACCTTATGAAATTCTGCAATTCTAAATGTAGGCAAACCTGTAACCAACCCTATTTGGACTGCATTAATTTCAGCCTTTGTACATTTGGATGTCCAATGCGTTTGTGCCAAATTTCAATATCTACAACAACACATTTTCCTTTAGCATACATAGCAGCATTCACAGTAGAAATTCCAGCATCCAAAGTAAACATACGTCCAACTCTACTTCCTTTTGCAACTAACCTGCACTTGTCATGAAGTCTTTTCAAAGTAGCCCTTTGCATTAAATCTGACTTGCAGCCCTTGCTCTACCATCTGACCGACTGACATCAAGTTCTTTGTAATAGATGGCACATGTAATACATCTAAAAGACTCTTTGTCGTACCATCATGCAAGGACAAGGAAACTTTTCCAATGTGTGAAATTGGGTGGCATGAATCATCACCCGTCTGCACATAGCCTGTATTTTGCAAATCTTGCATCTCTCCAAACCATTCTGCATAGCTGGTCATATGATTGGATGCACCTGAATCAACATACCAAACATCATCATGTGTTTCCTTTCCTATAACAGCATTCAACATATTCTGCATAACAAGCAAATGCTCATTTTTATCTTCATTCTGTCGTGAAGACGATGCATAGTTTCCTTGCTGCAATTTACCACTACGAATATCATCCTTCTTTGCATAGTAATGGGCTGTAATATGGCCTATTTTGCCACAATAATGGCAAACAAGAATTTCCAGAACCTCTATTCTGCCATTCACCTCTTCCTCTAGAGCTCCCCTGCGTCTAAAGTTTCCTCTGCCTCCAGAAACCTACATTTCACCAAACTATTGATTGAACCTATTTTGTTGGTTATTGCCAGTACATCCCATACCACGACCTCTCGAAGAGGATCTAGCACGTCCCCTTCCTGAACTCGAGTAAAATGCTTGGACATGTTCACCATTTCTTTTAGACGAATCACCCTGCATATTGATCTCTTCAGTAATCATGAGAGAGATCATCTCATCAAAATCTAGAAATGGCTTCCGTACATATATTGAAGTAACAAATGATTTCCATGCCTTCTCATTGTTAAGGCCACTCAGAGTGGATGAAACCAAATCATCATCATCCAGCATTGCATCAATCGTCGCTGCTAAAGCATCTGCAATGCTTCTCACCTTCAGCACATACTCATTGACATAAATTTTTCCTTGCTTCAAGGCATTCAACTCTTGCTTGAGTTGAATCTTTCGTGCCTTTGTACTTACTGAAAACATGCTCTCAAAAATTGTCCGAGCTGCATCTGAAGTTTCTGCATTCCTGATTTGTCCCAGCATAGTATTATCAATTACTGAAGATAGCCAGTACATCACATTTTTGTCTTTCGCATTCCACTCTTTCCATGCTTTTAACTCATTTGCAGTTAGAGGGATACCCAGCTCTAGCTCCTTTTCTTCACTTGAGACAAATTCATAAAGGCTCTTTCCAATGAGGAATTTCGTCACACGGAACTTCCATGAAGGATAGTTGTTCTTGTCAAGCTTCTCAATAATGGGATTTCCATTGTTCTCTGCCATTATCACAAACAAGGATATAATAAAGCAAGCTAGTCTTCTGCAATCTTCCATAACACGTGCACAATAATACACCAAGCAACCTTTTTCACTCAACAGTACATGTAATCTGCAACCTATTTACAAATAAACCTTATGTTTGCTTCCTGCAAACACCTCAAAAATTACAGATTCGCAATCTGTAACCTGTGCACCCACTTTCAGTCAATACAACCGAAATCACAATGTACCCTGAAACTGCTATCCGCAACCTCTTGCGGCTCTAAAACGGGATTTGAAACTACCTCAGATGCCCAAAATAACTACGGGAAAACCCTAAAGGTCCAATTTGCAGAATATACAGTGATCTGCTTGCATACCAAATCTCACAATAATCTGAGATTTTTGCTCGACCCTGCTTCCGGTGCCTCCACAGGCACTATCCAAGAGAGAGAGTGGAAGGATGAGAGAGCTTCTTACCCGTGGCTTACTTACTCAAACCTTGCTTCTTCTCCTTCACTTCAGCCTTTGAAATCAGCCTCTCTCAGTGGCGTGACTCTGATACCATGTCAAGAATCACGTGGTGGGGGGACTTGCTTGAGCTGTGGCGTCAAACACACACAAAATGCACAAGGAGAAGCTCACTCAAGAGACAAGAAGAGAGATGGAGGCCAAAACATTTTCTTGCTAGTTTCTTCTTCTTCTTTCACACACTTTTCAATGTACACAAAGTATAGATAAGATACAATATAAAGGAAAGTGGCCTACTAAGTCAAACAATGTATAACCGACTACACTAGTCGACTGGCGCTATTACTATGCCAGCTGTAAATAGGTGTAACAACCTGAATATAATAAGTAATGAGTCAGTGGCCATTTGAGAGTCATAATGACCACCAATGTGCTAAGTGTAGACGTGTGAACCCATCTAACCAGGCGATCCATTATTAATGTCCCCATGTGTTGAGCTTGTCATCTCAACACCCTCGTCGTCAGGAAATGCATCCCCCTCCCCCCCCCGTGATAAAAAATGACACCCCTGCTACCGCCTACACATCACGCCCCCCTCCACCTAAAACACAAACCCCCTCCTCATCATCATCGCAAGGAGAGAGAGAGAGAGAGAGAGAGAGAGAGAGAGAAAGAAAGAAAGAAAGTTATATTAACGTCTTCTAAAGACCAAAACTGGCCTATGAGACAAACTGTGATTCCTGATGAGGTCCAGCTATCCAAAATAAAAGTACTGAATGAAAAGCTAAAAACTGGAAACTGAAAATACGGTGCTGTGAGTGTGATAAGTGTCGTGTATGTGTATGTGCGTATGTAGCTCTGGTACTCCAGATAATGGCTACAAAAGGGGAACAAATGTCGGCTATGATAGGGGAACAACTGTCAGCTGTGATAAAGTGGTGCGATGTGTATATGTAACATATGCAGGGAGATATACTATCCTGGGATGTAGTGGCAGTCGTCGAAGTCGCTAATAGCAGGTGATCCCTCCTGGATGCAGAGAGAGAGAGTGAGTGAAGCTTTTGGAGGATTCCTCTTTCCCTCCCTTAAAGAGAGGTCATACGTCCCCTCTAATATTTGTGAAAATACACCCCCCTTTCATTATCTTTTCTCCACTCAAGGAGAGGCTGCAAGAATTTACTTAAAGTTGCATAGGAGAGTGCGATAATTCTATCTCTCGTACGCAACTTTGAGTATGGCCCTGAAGCGTAGATCTACAAGGATAGCCAAAAACCCCACAAGAGTGGATGGCGGCTTGAATCAAGATGGTACCGCAACCACGAATGGTCTATCATTAGGCGTAAATACCACTGGAATCAAGACATCACTCCAAACCCAGGTTGCTCTATTATTAAATCATAGATTATAATTATCATGGTGAAAGTCATATTCACATGTATCACATTGATTGCGCGATTGATGGGTAATTGCCTCGGTATTAATTTAGTTGTGATGTTTGTAACAAAAAGATAAATTTCGTTGTAAGATGACATCATAATAGGTGAAATTGATTAGGTAATTGCATTGTAAATTACCCAAAAAATTCTTGCATGAATTCTTGCATAAAGTGCATTGCTCCTTGCACAAGTTCCTGCAAAACACATTTCAAAGGACATCGAAAGAAGCAAAGTGCATCTTCATATCGCAAGATGGATTCTAAGGTACATGTAATAAACTACAAAAAAGATTAAAGTGCAGTTAGACTCATACAATAATCACATAAAGTTATAAAGATCAGATCATTCAAGAAGGTTATAGATAGTGTAAATAATTACATAGAGGATAATATTAACATTGCATGTATAGAAAGTACCTTCGCATGTGTGGCATAAAATATCATATGGATTATATCATAATTGTAAGCATTGAAATGAAGGCATGGCATTACGTTGCGTGCATTAAAGTTGTTGGGAAAATTCAACGTTGTTTGTAATTTACCAAATGGGACTGAGATCCATGAGTCCCATGTCAAAGTCCTTGGTGACTTCAAGAGGGATAGGTAAAAGCTTAGTGCATGTGAGCATTATTAAGAGGGCTTAAGAAGATTATACTTAAGACAGAGTAGGAACTGTTCTAAACAGAAACATCTTGACCAACCATGGTCAAGGGGATAGACAATCTTGATCAATTAAGATCAAAGATAAAGGTACATAGGTATTTCAAGGGATCTAAGAGATAACCAGCAAGTTGACCAACCGAGGACGATAGGATTGTCCATGATCTATTTTACAAGGAGACCTAAGGTAAGGATAATTAGGGTCGGTAGGGTACAAACCCTAACCCAAAGAAAAAGGGGAAACAAGCAACCTAGCTTGCCAAGCCCTTGGAATCTTGCCAAGTCGCGAATGATCCAGGATCAAATGCTGGGAGTATTTGGGAAGAAGGAATCACACCTTAGCAGTTGGTCATACGAGCGACCACAGAAATGATCGTGATTGTACACTTAGATACATTGTTTGAACTTCTTTGCTCAAGGAACTAATTCAAGGCCAAATACTTAATGCTTCAAGTTAATAGTCTGGAGGGAGAGGCAGGTTCAGTTACCTTTGACTGCCTGCCTAGCCCTATCCAATGGGGTTGTTAGCCGTGCCGGGTACATGGACCGAACCCGCCGCAAGAGATCTCTCCACGGGTGCTACTTAGAGCGGGAGGACGCTTGGGTACATGGACCGAACCCGCCGCAAGAGGTCTCTCCACAGGTGCTGCTTAGAGCGGGAGGATGCTTGGGTGCCAGGGGAGGCTCTGGCCATAAATTCCTTGCCTCTAGATCCCGCAAAAGAGGCCGATGTGAGATGGGATCTCGAGGCCCGTGTACTAGTCTACCGCCGAAACTTGGAGCAACAATCCTATTGATTGTTGGGATAGCCCTCGGACATGATACTTGATGTATTCCAAGACTATGATGAATAAAGATCAAATATTTTGAAAATGAAATTGCTTAACATTGTTTTTTTTTAAAATGCTAGTGCCTAAGTTGCGTGAAGGAACCTGTGTTTAAATTGATTAATTAAGGAAGCTACTTTTGCATGCCAAACATAATGTGATAGGTAATTAGATAACTAAGCAACCTGAGGAAAGTGCGGTGGACATGACTTGGGTTCGTCCTATAGAAGGGTGGTCCTGGTTAGCTGGGAACTTTTCTCAAAAGATGTGATAACGAAACTATGAAGACCTAGCGTCAATAGAGTTAGAATCCCGATTTATGCTCTTTTAAGGGAGCGGAATGAGACAATGCCTTATGGGTAGAGAGGTTGAGCCTTGCATCCCTCTCGTTTCCCATTCTCCGTGAACCAAGTGCAGCATAAATCCGCTTCGACTCTATTGTTCCTACTCAAAGTGGGTCATCTGGAGCTCGATGCTAGCTACTTCCTAGAGACTTTGCTGATAGGAAAGAAACCCTGACTTCAGGTCGGGTCCTAAGTGGGAATGGTCGGATACTTTCGCTCAGGGCAGACTCGGGAAGACCTAGATTGCAAACGTTGTGACATTCTGACATTCCTTGCAAGTTCCAGGTGGCGCTTTCTAGACTCTCTTCTCGATGGACTGCTAAGACGTGTCCCACAAGTGGACGAGCGGACACGTTACACACCTCCACCTTTTATACTTACCCTGGACTAAGACATTTACACTAGGTCTTTTTTGCTTTATTCATTTTCTTCTTGAGATTTGTTCCTTAGGTCAAGGAACATCTTTCTAGCCCAAAATTGCCTGACATTGTGCAACAGACAGCTCGGCATTGTTGAAAAACACAGATTTGGTGCAAATTTCATTATTGTAAATTGGACCTATTATCTCTCCCTATTGTGAGCATATCCCACAATTTATCATATGGCATTTGTTGGTCATATAGGTGGCTTACTTCAGCTAAGAGGGCTTGAGAAAATTCCACTCCAGTAGAGAGATATTAGAAGATTACTCAGAGGTGATACTACAGGAAGCCATAGCTACCTACTACTGTTCAACTAATGACGCCATCGTCACACCTCGCAATTCAAGGGATACCATAGGGATTTTAAATTTTATTATATGGGCTACCTCCTAACAAAATTTCAACTCAAATGGTACACTCGATGAGCTATTGCATCCAAAATATAATGCTACTGTCCTAAAATCGTAATTAGTAGCCATAGTCACTTACCTTCAAGCTCATTTTTTCCTTCATTTTCTCTCTCTTACCACTTAAGCCAAGCCAATGCTACTCTAATTTGAAGTTCTCAGAAAGTATTCAACCATCAAATCAGCAAGAAGGGGAAGTTGTGAAGATTGTTTGAACATTATCAAGTCAAACTCAAGCAACAAACATAAAATTTTAAACTAGTATCTTTTGATACTACACTGCCATTACTTGTGTCTTTTGACACATACAAAGATAAACTCATTGCTAGTTTTTCTCAGTCATGTGAAGTTGATTTCCTATCTGAGAGCGGAATTTAGGTGACGGGAAGTGCTTAAAAATAGCTAAAAATTATGAAGATCAAGGGAAAAATATTCTCTGTCAAAGGCGGCGGCTCGATCTAGGACGATTTTAAGCGTCAAAGTGCTTTAAAGGCGCCCGAGCGACACTTGGTGATTTTTCATAATTTTTCAGATAGTCGTGCGGGTTGACACAAGCTACTGGCCAATGCGGGATGCTAAGCCGGACGCCCAGGATTTTTCAGAGCTCGATTTCGAGTCCG
Organism: Lygodium microphyllum; assembly: GCF_053477565.2. Classification (NCBI taxonomy): domain Eukaryota; kingdom Viridiplantae; phylum Streptophyta; class Polypodiopsida; order Schizaeales; family Lygodiaceae; genus Lygodium; species Lygodium microphyllum. The sequence continues at coordinate 11,111,681 of NC_141161.1, read as the reverse complement.
GACGGGGAAATGGCCAAGAAACCGGTCAAGATGCGAAGAGGTGGACAAAATTTGGCCAAAATGGGCAAGTGACCCTTGGGAGCCAAAATTTTAATGTAGCATGAAAGTTTCATGCATTTCATGGGAAGAAAATCGTGGAGGAAGCGTGGAGAAACTGCGCCCGATTTTTTCGCTTGGATGATGGATGATCAATCTACAGCCTGCACACAACCCCCCCCAATCATCATTGCCCCTCATTTCCCTCTGTATGCAGACTCTATCGCTGCCCTTCGCCCGTCGAATGATGCCCTCTTTGGAGAATTCTGATTTCAGTCTTTCTCTCTCCTCCCTCTCTCTCTTCTAAAGGCAAGTTCATGTGGGGAGAAGAAGGAAGAAGAAAGAATGATGGAGACTTGTCCGGCATGGATCGGATTGCTATATGGGCTGAGAATGGTGATTTGTGATGTTGTTGGACATGAAGTGTTGCTGTTTTCCAAATCTACAGCCATGGATACAAAACCCAAAACACGCAAATACGCGGTAATTTAAAATTTTCAAAGGAAATTTGAGCTTTTATGGCTTTTGATGGATGAAATGGTGTTGATGTGGGATAATAATTGTTCATGATGCTGTTTTCTATGAGTTCTTGCTGGTCATGATTAAAAAATCAGAAAAATATGCATTTTGTGGTTCAAAATAATATGTTAAAACACGTAAAACATGAAAAACAAGGGAAAATGAGGGTTTTTGGCATAAAAATGGAAAAATGGATAGGAACATCAACTAAACTTTCATTTTTCTGCAAGAAGGAACTAAGGGCCACAGCCCATAACCTGTTTTGAATTTTCAGCAATTAAATAATGCAGGAAAATAAGGGAAAATAGGGAAAAACCATGAAAAATAGGGGAAAAATGCATTTTGGGTTTCGAAAAATAAGGATAAATAAGAGCAATGTTTGTGAATGTTTGTGGGGACTGAAGCATGAGGATTTGCCTTAGTTCAACCCCACCTTCTTGTTGTAGTGTGGTTTTTTCCGCTTTCTATACATAAAATGATGTCAAAATACCCTATAAATCTATCCAACGATGCACTATTTAAACGGGGAAGGGTAGAGAAGTTGAAATATGTCTAAATGTCGTGTGAAGTGATGGGAAAGTTGCTGATTTCTATGCATAGCATTTAGGACGGGTGATAATTAAAATTAAGAGCTTAGTAGCACGAGGATCACCTCGGTGCTAAGCCCATGCAACGAAGCACAAAGCGGTTAGAAAGAAAAGCATGAAAGAATGATTTACACTTGTGCACGATACTGTTTTGCTAAATGTTTGAGCACTAGACATCCACCAAATGCATGGAGCATGAAAAGATTTAAAAGTATCAGTGATTAGCTCCTGGACATGCATTGCAATTGGTTTTGGATATGACCTACGTTGAGAGGCAGTGAGATACCCATGCTGTAGGCTAGTCGTGGGATCCTAAAGGGGAAATCAAGTAAGGACAATGGTACATTCATGGACACGCTTATTTGGTACCTTGAGTGACGTTTGTGCGAAATGTCTAAATGTTGAGCGACGCATCGAGGGGCCAATCCCCAAGGTGTAGGAGAGTCGCAGAGGGTTGACGGCATTCAGCCGTAGGAGGAACCCCATGTGTATGTGATTCGAGCCTTTTGGCTATGTGGAAGGGACTCCCTCAGAGGAGTAATATTGGGTTAGGATCAGTTGGACTACAACGTATTACAAACGCAATGTTTAGGAAGGCAGAGATTTTGATAGACGCTCCTGGCCGCGAGGCCGAGGGGTTGTCTTGTGCATAGTGACGAGGTCCGGCTAGTGCATGAGCCAGTGCCGGCCCATTTTTAGGTCCATCAGTGGTGCGTCTGCCGGGAGCCGCTTAAAAGTGGCGGTTCTCGAATCCTGGTTGTTGAAGGACCAACTAGCAGTTTATGCCAGAGGATATTGAGCTTGATCCGTTATTTATTGATAAGTATCGTCTAGCAGAAATCCAAAAGCAAGAAAGAGACGAAAGAGCTAGGCGACGTGTTGAAATTTTTAGGAGATATTCTCCTAAGCGTAGCGGTGCTGAACCCTTACGAGGGAGTGGATCTAGTGGTCTTAGGACCGCAAGCAGTAAGTTAGGAGAAGGTGGAAGCTCTAGTGCTCCCCTTCCTTCTATAAGCCAGTCCACGTCAAGTACGGGAGGTGTAACCCCACCGGTCTTTATTCCTAGTGCAAATCCAATCCGCGTCATGGCGCAGCCTATTGCAATTCCAGCAGGAACGACGGATTTGCCGGCTCTAGGTTACCCGCTACCCATTTTTAATGGGTTAGTTGAGGAAGATGCGGAACTCCACATTAGGGAGTTTCAAAAGCTGATGTTTAACTGTCGCATTCAAGAAGAAGGACATTTAATGATGTTCTTCAATATGACTCTCAAAGGAAGAGCCGCTATATGGTATCATGGTTTAGAAGCCGGAACCATATTGAACATTGATGCATTTTATGGAGCTTTTCGAAGGGAGTTTGCCCCTGAAAGGGGTGGGCAATACTGGTTGCGTGTACTTAACGTGACCCGCCAAGATCCACACGAGGATATTCGTGCTTATGCGAAGAAGATAAAAGAGGTCTTCCGTAAGTTAGATACCTCTATTCCTATCCCCGCAGCTGCCCAATTGCAATATTTCCTACATGGTTTGGACTTTAATATCCAATTGCAGTTGAGTAGTGTCCCCTTGGGGGATATAGATACTGCCATTACACGAGCACAAGAGGTGGAATCCCGACTACAAGCAGCCTATGCTTCTCGAGGCAATTCGAATATGGGTTTAGTATTGGGAAACAATATGGCAATAGCCAATGGCAGTAGTGGTCAAGGGATAGCGATGGCTAACCCTAATGGGAGAGGAAATATGATGCAGAATGTCCCTTTATTACCAGCTCCCCCTAGCATGGCGATGCCTACGGGCAGTCAAATGGCTCCAAATGGTGGAGGCCAGGCGGTCAATTCTAATACCATGCCTGTGGCTCAACGACCAGTGCCTAATCGAATTGTTAGGCCGATGGAGCGACATGGTAATGACCAAGGCTATGAGTCGAGTTCTTCCAATGTTCTTGGCGAGGTTAAGGACATGATGAAGCATTATACCGACATGATTACGGAGCAGTATCGACAAATAGCTCTTGATGTCAACTTCCTTAAAAAACAACAAAATTTGATAGGAAGTAGATACTCGGAGGAGGGTGCACCGTCGAGGTTTAGTTGCAAATGGTGTGGCGGGCAGCACTATCCAAGAAATTGCCCAAATATTAAGTGCGACATTTGTGGAAAATCCGGCCATTTAGCAGCTACTTGCTGGAGTAAGATCAGTTCCCTCCAGCGAGGAAGTCGGCAACCAGGGCCTGTCAATCATCGTGCCCAAGGAAATGACTCCCAGCCAGAAAATGGGCCTAAACAAATACTTCAATGACCAAAGACTACAGTGGAAGAGCTACCAAGTGGTAGTGGGGTTAGTTTGATTGAGGCTGTACGCGTTAATGATGTTGAAACCTCTAATTTGCGTGCTGTTCTTACAAGAGGTAAAAAGGGTAGAGAAGCCGACATGGATAAGCCTGTCGACGAAAACCCTAAACAAGGCGACAAAGGGACGCAAGTTTTGGATCCTGCCCTAGAAGGGGGACCTTTGAAGCCCGTAGAGAGTAAAGCCGATAAGGAAGCACCAAAGAAGAAGGTGAAAGTTAAGAAAGAGGCAATAAAGCCAGTTCAGCGACCTAAAGAGCGGATGATTTGGCGTGAAAAGCGAGCTCTATCGAACTATCATGAATTCGATTTGGCGAGCTCTCTTTGCGAAGTCAAGCCGGATGTGAACCTCTTACAGCTTATTAAGCTTTCCCCAGGAGTACGCAAGGAATTTAGAAAGATCCTACGTACCGGGTATATCGTAGAACCTTTGGGTATTGCGCAAGTTGGTGATGACTGGTTCGAGCATGCTGAGAAGCATTGCCCAAGGGTTGCAGCCTATGTCGATGGGATATTAGTAGATTATGCCATTGTCGACACAGGATCATCTGTTAACATTATGAGTTCTGAACTGATGGAAAGGTTGGGTCTTGCGATTCAGAAAGATACTTCCACAATTCTCAGAATGGCAGATGATAGTTTGAGACAGCCGGAAGGCTGCATTACTAAGGTCCATGTCACTGTTGCAAATGTAGAATGCTTGTTGGACTTTAGGGTGATTCGTTTTGCAGGGCGGCCAAGTTACCAAGTATTACTCGGACGACCTTGGATCTTGCAAGCGGATTGCCAAGTAGATATACCCGCTGGTCGACTGATATTCGGCAGAGGTGCCCAGCGTGTGGTGGTTGATGCTTATCCTGAGTCCCCGAAGAGTGAGAGAGCTCCTCTATCTTCTACAGAATTGGAGACATTAGAAGATTTATCTGCCAATGAGACATCATCGAGTGATGAGTCCAAAGAGGGATCCACCACGGAGGACATCTATCAGATCACTTTGAACGAGCCGATAGAGGCCCAAGATCGTATAAGGGATGCAGATGTTATCGAGCTAGACCTTGGTACGCTTGATGATTCGCGGCCAATCAAATTAGGGTCTATGCTCAGTACAACAGAAAGGGAGGACTATGTGGCCTTGATCCAAGAATTCCGTGATATCTTTGCCTGGAGTTATGATGAGTTGAGAGGCATTCCCCCTAGCCTTGCTGTTCATACAATTCCGTTGAAAGAGGGCAGTCGTCCTGTACGACAGAAAGTAAGGCGCATGCCTTTTGAATTGAGGGACGGGCTGTTTGAAGAGTTACAAAAGCTTCGAAAAGCGGGTTTGATTTTTCCTGTGCAACACACGGAATGGTGTTCGCCAGTTGTGATTAGAAAGAAGAAGAATAATCAGATCCGTTTATGTGTAGACTTTAGGGAGCTGAATAAGCAGACAGTTAAGGACTACTATCCATTGCCATTTATTGACCAGATTTTGGATCAATTAGCGGGTAGGGAGATATATTCGTTTATGGATTGCTTTGCAGGATACAACCAAATGGCAATTGCAGAAGAGGACAAGTTGAAAACAACTTTCATCACTGTATTTGGTACTTTTGCGTACCATGTGATGGCCTTTGGTTTATGCAATGCGCCTGGTTCGTGGCAACGAACAGCCGATAAGACATTCGGTGACATATCCCCTGAAGAGTTGAGGGTGTTTATTGATGACTTAGGGGCCGCCACCGTGAGAGAAAGGCAGTTGATCATTTTGAGAAAATGCTTTGAGCACTGTAGACAATTTTGCATCGCCCTAAACCCACGGAAGTGTGCTTTTGGAGTACCTTATGGGCTATTGCTGGGCCATGTGGTCAGTTCGGTAGGAATTGCGACAGACCCCGAGAAGGTCAAAGTTATAGTTGCCATGGGTCCACCACGCACTCTGAAAGAAGTTCATAGCTTTCTGTCTTCGGTTGGTTACTACCGTAGATTCATTAACGCCTTAGCAGAAAGAACGTTGCCGCTTACAAATTTATTGTCCTTTAGCTGTTCGTTTGTATGGGGTGACACTTGTAAGGTAGCATTCGAGGATGTGAAACAAGAGCTAGCAAGAGCGCCCGTTTTAAAAGCACCTAAAAGAGGTGAGATATTCTATATATTTTCAGCAGCCACCATGTATAGTATCAGCTGCTGTTTAGCCCAATTTTGGAAAGAGAAGTGGTACCACCCGATTGCTTTTGCTAGTCGGAAGCTAGGGGTATCCGAAATCAATTACACCTACATGGAGAAATTGTGTCTAGCGATGGTCTTTGGGACCAAGAAATTCAGGCATTACATTCTCTATGAGAAAGTCGTGCTTTATACGAAGGCGGAGGGACTTCGACTATTGATGAATAAGTTACAGCCGCCTGATCGTTTAGCGAAGTGGTTGATCACTTTGCAGGAATTTGATTATGAAATTAAGAGTAAGCCACCAAGGTTGCAAGGCATCGTGGAATGTCTAGTGGACTTTGGGGAGCCGAAAGAATCTGTGGCTGAAGGTAGTGACATGGAGATGATATTTAAAATAAATACGGCATCTATTCCCTCCTGGTATGCTGCAATAACGCATTATTTATCAACAAGAGAGGCGGGATCCGAATTATCTAAGGCTGAGAAAAGGAAAATTAAGCAGCAAGCGTTAAAGTTTGCCTTGATCGCAGTTACATTATATCGGCAAGGGGTTGATGACATCTATCGCCGGTGTGTGATGCCTGACGAGGTGCCATTCATTTTGGAGGAGTGCCATGATTCTGCTTGCGGTGGCCATTTTGCTGGACGGCTTACAGCACAAAAGGCTTTAAGAGCAGGTTATTGGTGGCCTGCCATCTTCCAGGATGCGTTTGCGTATGTTAAGAGATGCGATATTTGCCAACGGCATGATAGTCGAGAGAATAGGAAACGACCACTCACCCCTATCATGGCGATACTTCCATTTGAGAAGTGGGGAATAGACTTTGTGGGTCCTATTACTCCGTCATCGACTACGCAAAAGCGGTACATCATTGTAGCAACTGACTACTTCACAAAGTGGTCAGAAGCCCGTGCAACAAGGAAAGATGATGCTAAAGAAACTGCCAGTTTCCTTCTAGAGCAGATAATATGCCGGTTTGGTCCGCCGAAAGAATTAGTGTCGAACCGCGGAACCCATTTCCTGAATAAGGTGATCAAAGGTTTGACAGAGTTGTGGAACATCAAGCATAACAAGACAACCCCATATAATCCGCAAGCCAATGGTCAGGTTGAAAGCACCAACAAGCAGCTTGTGGGCATCCTGTCCAAAACTGTGTCGGAAAAGAAACGGGATTGGGATAAAAAGTTATACGTGGCAGTGTGGGCCTATAATACGACTTTCAAACGAGCCACTGGCCATACCCCGTTCAAGTTAGTATATGGGGAGGAGTGTGTCTTGCCTTTAGAGATTGAGCTGCCGACTATTTGGTTTGCCATCAATCATTCTTTGAGCGATGAAGACGCTCTTTTTGAACGCTTGACGACACTGGCACATTTAGATGAGCTTAAGTTGCAGAGCTTATTGCACCAAGAAGTGGCGAAGCGCCGAATGAAGAAGCTACACGACCTCAAAGCTAAGAAGTACACCTTCAAGAAAGGACAGCTTGTTCTGTATTATGACGCACGACGTGAATTATTCCCAGGCAAGCTAGAACCCAAATGGGATGGGCCTTATAAGATCGTTAGGATAGGAAAGAATAAATCTACAGTATTGTTAGCTGACCTTGAGGGGATAGAATTTAAAAATAAGGTTAATCTTAATAAGATTAAACCTTATTACTTCTGATTGTACTAATGCTATGACTGCCTTGCAGGTCTAGGCGAGATCGATCAAACATCTGCAAGGAAATCGTGATAGAGTTTGATGGGTCGTCTGATCCCTTATTTAGAACACCCATATTTAGAACAGAGGTATCATCAGGGAAAGCTCATTTGGTGGAGCAATGGATACAAGGTGATTGAGCAAGAAGGTGGGACATTTATTTGGGAAATCAAGGTCTTCTGCCATCACTGCCTACAAACTTTGACGAGTATCCCTGTTGAATTCAATGATGATGGAGGGATGGAGCCTACAGTCCACCCGTTGAATATGCTGAATTTCGATTACCATAATTACGAGTAGAGTTCCGGATGGCGGGATATGTAAACCCTTTATGGACGTACACCTTGTACTTTGATGGGGCGTCCAGGGGTGTATGCAAAAAAGGAAGTGGAGTTGTCATCCGAGACCCCCGACGACGCATTGTCATGAAGTTAGCTGCTTATCTCGGGGTGAATTTTACTAATAATATGGCAGAATACAAAGCCCTGATAATGGGTTTGAATATTGCAAAGAAGGGTGGTATCCGTCAGTTGTTGGTGAAAGGGGACTCTCAGTTGGTTTTAAATCAACTCAATGGGACGTACATGGTACGGAACCCCATCCTTTGTATGTACCATCACACTGCCATAGCCCTGCTAGACGAATTCGATAGAGTGTTTTTTCAGCTGATTCCACGGAATTGGAATCAGTTTGCCGATTCATTGGCTAATCTTGCGTATGAAGAGGACCTCTTCTTTAATTGTGGCCCTTGTCCCGATATATCTATTGATGGTGAGACAGGACCTGGTCATTTGTGGGGTATGCTTTCTGAACATGCCCTCTTTGGCAGACGATGGTTGATTTGGGTGATGCAGAGGGTAAGCGAGACTCATCTACCTTTATTATCGGGGACCCATAGACTAATTCGACGACATGTGATGCGAACACCTCTTGCGATATACGCAGGAGGGATAGGTCATAATTTAATGCACCTAGTTTAGGGCTACAAGCCCTGTTTCCCTGGGAATAGTATGCTTTGATGTCTATCATGGTTGTTTCCAGGTGGATGTTCTGCATAATATTGTTCTATTTCATTAGGCCAAGAGGGCCATTTCCCTGTCTAGTGCGGGTGCGTTTAATCGGGTTTTTGTTTTAAGTGTTGTGCTGGACAGATTTCGTGGTTCGTGGAATTTGGTGGAGCCTTTACTGCGATGGAAGCTTCTTGTGGCCAATCCAAGTGATACCTCTCCTTTACGAGTACCTTTCTTTCCTGTTATATGTGTATTTGTACTTGTTGAGGGGATACTTTTTGTTGGGGGCCGGCAACAAAGGCATGAAGTCCCAAGTTTAGGCTAAGTATGTTTGAGGGAGGTCGGAGTAGTCATTGCCTCCTGCAAAGACATTGTTAGGCATTGAAAGACCTGTTTTAGAAGGAAGTCCTAGTGGCCCTGTTCTGCTAGCCTGCTAGGCAGCCGTTCTAGGAGTTCTTGTTAGTAGTGAGGCAGTTAGAGAAGCCTGCCAGAAGATAATAATAATGATGCCAAGAAATCCTGAATATCCTAAGAGATGAATGTAAATACGAAGGTGTGTAAAAAGGGGTTCTAACCCCTATCAAAGAAAAGAAAAGAAATGAAAATATATAAGCAGTTGATCATTGCCTTGCGGAGGCCTGGTAGGTTCCTGGGGACGAATCAGACCCGGGGTCGATACCTTGTCTTCCTAGGGGTGGCTTCTTGCTGGAAAAATAATATCAAAACATGGAAGGTTGGAGCGAAAATAAAAGTGAGCGTTAGAAAAGGATTAAGTGTCGCCTTGCGAGGGCTTGGTAGGTTCTTGGGTGCCGAGACAGGTCCTGAGACCGATGCCCTGTTCTCCTTGGGTCACTACGCTCAGCTCCCTCCTTTTTACATGCCCAAGTATGTTCATCCAATAAAAACCCTAAACGAAGACATGTACTGAAGGAAAATACTCTTTGATCAGGCTATAGGAGTCCTCGCCTTGTAGGAGCTCCTAGTTGTGTTGTCTTTAGTTGGTCAGTAGTTCAGACTACCACTTAGGGCAACCTCTTTGGTAGTTCTTTTTAGTTTGGCTGTGTTGGAGCAGTTGGTTAGTGACTTACTTCGGATCTTCTATTAAATGATGCTAGGCCTCCTCCTTGTGGATGTTATGCTTTGGTTCTGCCAGGGGTAGGGGGAGCATTGTGCTGAGTTTTATGATGATAATTGTTTTGTATCAGTTTGATGGTTTTTTGGTTGTTTATGTGCAGATATGTTCGTGGATTCGACGGGCTGAGTCGCCCTATCGCGTGGTCGCCAATGAGAGCGGAATTTAGGTGACGGGAAGTGCTTAAAAATAGCTAAAAATTATGAAGATCAAGGGAAAAATATTCTCTGTCAAAGGCGGCGGCTCGATCTAGGACGATTTTAAGCGCCAAAGTGCTTTAAAGGCGCCCGAGCGACACTTGGTGATTTTTCATAATTTTTCAAACAGTCGTGCGGGTTGACACAAGCTACTGGCCAATGCGGGATGCTAAGCCGGACGCCCAGGATTTTTCAGAGCTCGATTCCGAGTCCGGACGGGGAAATGGCCAAGAAATCGGTCAAGATGCGAAGAGGTGGACAAAATTTGGCCAAAATGGGCAAGTGACCCTTGGGAGCCAAAATTTTAATGTAGCATGAAAGTTTCATGCATTTCATGGGAAGAAAATCGTGGAGGAAGCGTGGAGAAACTGCGCCCGATTTTTTCGCTTGGATGATGGATGATCAATCTACAGCCTGCACACAACCCCCCCCAATCATCATTGCCCCTCATTTCCCTCTGTATGCAGACTCTATCGCCGCCCTTCGCCCGTCGAATGATGCCCTCTTTGGAGAATTCTGATTTCAGTCTTTCTCTCTCCTCCCTCTCTCTCTTCTAAAGGCAAGTTCATGTGGGGAGAAGAAGGAAGAAGAAAGAATGATGGAGACTTGTCCGGCATGGATCGGATTGCTATATGGGCTGAGAATGGTAATTTGTGATGTTACTGGACATGAAGTGTTGCTGTTTTCCAAATCTACAGCCATGGATACAAAACCCAAAACACGCAAATACGCGGTAATTTAAAATTTTCAAAGGAAAATTGAGGTTTTATGGCTTTTGATGGATGAAATGGTGTTCATGTGGGATAATAATTGTTCATGATGCTGTTTTCTATGAGTTCTTGCTGGTCATGATTAAAAAATCAAAAAAATATGCATTTTGTGGTTCAAAATAATATGCTAAAACACGTAAAACATGAAAAACAAGGGAAAATGAGGGTTTTTGGCATAAAAATGGAAAAATGGATAGGAACATCAACTAAACTTTCATTTTTCTGCAAGAAGGAACTAAGGGCCACAGCCCATAACCTGTTTTGAATTTTCAGCAATTAAATAATGCAGGAAAATAAGGAAAAATAGGGAAAAACCATGAAAAATAGGGGAAAAATGCATTTTGGGTTCCGAAAAATAAGGATAAATAAGAGCAATGTTTGTGGGGACTGAAGCATGAGGATTTGCCTCAGTTCAACCCCACCTTCTTGTTCTAGTGTGGTTTTTTCCGCTTTCTATACATAAAATGATGTCAAAATACCCTATAAATCTATCCAACGATGCACTATTTAAACGGGGAAGGGTAGAGAAGTTGAAATATGTCTAAATGCCGTGTGAAGTGATGGGAAAGTTGCTGATTTCTATGCATAGCATTTAGGACGGGTGATAATTAAAATTAAGAGCTTAGTAGCACGAGGATCACCTCGGTGCTAAGCCCATGCAACGAAGCACAAAGCGGTTAGAAAGAAAAGCATGAAAGAATGATTTACACTTGTGCACGATACTGTTTTGCTAAATGTTTGAGCACTAGACATCCACCAAATGCATGGAGCATGAAAAGATTTAAAAGTATCAGTGATTAGCTCCTGGACATGCATTGCAATTGGTTTTGGATATGACCTACGTTGAGAGGCAGTGAGATACCCATGCTGTAGGCTAGTCGTGGGATCCTAAAGGGGAAATCAAGTAAGGACAATGGTACATTCCTGGACACGCTTATTTGGTACCTTGAGTGACGTTTGTGCGAAATGTCTAAATGTTGAGCGACGCATCGAGGGGCCAATCCCCAAGGTGTAGGAGAGTCGCAGAGGGTTGACGGCATTCAGCCGTAGGAGGAACCCCATGTGTATGTGATTCGAGCCTTTTGGCTATGTGGAAGGGACTCCCTCAGAGGAGTAATATTGGGTTAGGATCAGTTGGACTACAACGTATTACAAACGCAATGTTTAGGAAGGCAGAGATTTTGATAGACGCTCCTGGCCGCGAGGCCGAGGGGTTGTCTTGTGCATAGTGATGAGGTCCGGCTAGTGCATGAGCCAGTGCCGGCCCATTTTTAGGTCCATCACTATCACAAAATGACAAGCATGAAGAAATTTAAATGGATGCCTCTCATAAAGAGTAACATGACTCATGTTGCTCAGCTACACTACATGGAAGACCTAGTTGTTCCACTTGCAAGGATGGATAGATTTACTTGTTCTAAAGTGCAATTAATTACCTTATTTAAAGACTCTGAACACATTCTTGTTCTTCAAAGATGAAGATATCTTTGCTTGAGGGGGACATGAAGACTAACGCAAGCAAAGTCAATAAAAAAGAAGACCATGAAGAAGAGGACCAAAAGATGAAGGCTGCAAGCAAAGGGGAGAAGAAGAAGAACAAGATCAACCACGAGGACCCTAAAGTTGCAAGCAAAGTGAAGGACAAGTACAAGATTAAAAAGAGCAAAGTGAACTACATGAAGAAGGACAAGAAGATTCATAATGACATATCTAAAAATGCTAAAAAGCACAAGGGCATGTTGGTCCTTGACCCAAATTTTTACTAGACCTTTTTAGCATTGTACTGCCTAGCCCTAATGCTTCTGACATAAGCTTGTAAACTCCTCATGTAAACCTTGTACTATAGCCTTTGTACACTTTGTGAGGCCCATGTTACAGCCTTTGGATGTCCACCATGTCTTTGGTACCCACACTTAATCTTTTTTGCAATAGCCTCTAGTGTTTACCATGTTTGTGATGTGCCCACACTTTGTAGGTGGTTGCTCACTAAAGCCTCTACACACTTTTTACTTCTGTGGCTGTGATTGAGGAGGGGTGTTGAGATATTGGAAATTACACCTTGCTTAGCCTCTTTGTATGGAGCAGTGTGGGCTCAGGATATAGAATCCCATATGCATAGTGGTGAAAAGTGCAGCCTAGTCTATTCCTATAAAGCATTGTACTTGCTCTCATTTTTCATATTACAATGTCATAGTACTTTTGTACTTCCAAAAAAGTGATAAAGCATTGTACTTGCTCTCATGTTGAATACAATGTCATAAAACTTTTGTACTTTCAACAAAGTATCATTGCTAGTCCACTACATAAGATTGTGTTTATGAGTCCAAGCTTCCATCTTGGAACCTAATTCACTTGTGTGACACTTGGTCGTCTTGATGTCTGTTACCTCGTGAGTTCACTCTTCCTCTTTTAACCTCCATAGTCATGCTCTAGATTTGACATTTTCTACACTATAGAGTAGCACCTCTGCAACACCCTGAATATACATGGTTCAGTACTTTGGATAATAACCAATAGCTGAAATCAATGTAGACAACATGTAAAATGTGCCAGTTTTTCCCTTAACCATGAAGACAATTTCAGCAAGTCAAATGAAGATGGTATCTTACTGAGATACTGAGGAGTAGCAATGAATGCATCAAAGCAGTCCTGGATACTCCCAGATACTGAGCAAGAGTAGTGAATGAATCAAAGAAGGCCTGAAGGTCACTAAGCCTGGCTTGAAATGTACTTGATGCTCTCTTCGCATTGACAATGATTAATGGCATCCCATTTTTTATGAATGCCAAACTTGTAGAGGATATAATGACTGACAGTGATCATGGTAATACCTTTGGCTGGTTAAGCATTTGTGGAACCTATTGAGCTTCATGTACACTACATAGATACACTGATGTCATAATCTTGGAACAACCTGAATCTTGGAGTTTTGGAGCTCATATGAGCATGCATTGATGATTGGCCATGCTTGGATGAGGTCACATGGTTATTGGATATCTTATGGAAGGTTGTGAGCATTAAATACTTAGATTTGAAGGTACAAATTTAGGTAGAGTGATATCTTGAAATTTGACAGCTCATACCTGAATTTGAAGCTTCCTGAAGCTTAATTAATACCCATGAATGCTTGGATCATTGCTATATGTATTGGGGATTTCTTATGGTATGTATGAGCTGTAAATGCTCAAAGTTTGGACAGATTTATTGTCAATTATAGCAAGATGTTAGCTGGTTACTATCAATGGGAAGGTTATGTGTCATCTCTCTCTCTATCTTGTTACATGGTATTGTTTGCTATGCAGCATGTATCAAAGAATCCACCTAAGCAAGGCAAATATGAGAAGTGGTACATAGACTCAGGAGCATCAAATCATATGACTCCTCATGATGAATGGTTTGATGAGTTAGTAGTAGGGTCTCATGGATTTGTATGTAGTGGTGATGATACACAGCATGATATTTAGCATACAGGTGTGGTTCCGTTGCTCATGCTTGATGGCAAAAAGAAGAGCTTATATGATGTACTACATGTACCTTATATTACCAAGAATTTAATGTTGGTTGGACATATGGTATTCTTTGATAGACATAGAAAACACAAAAGAATAATCCACTTTGAATGAAAAAATATCACATATAATTCATATTTAAAGTTTACATAGCTTTCTCTTACAATCTCTCATAGGTAGATACATTGTTTGAGTGGCATAGAATTGGCTATCTCTCTCTCTCTCTCTCTCTCTCTCTCTCTCTCTCTCTCTCTCTCTCTCTCTCTCTCTCTCTCTCTCTCTCTCTCTCTCTCTCTCTCTCTCTCAATCAATCAATAGTGCATCATCTCCTCACTACAATACTAATAACTACTCATAATAATCATTCTTTGGTCGTGAATGCCTCTCCCAATAGGTGTGTCCGATATGAAAGGTCACCAGAGTACTACAATGACTCTTCATAGCTCATCACTATCACTTCACTCCAGTCTTCTCTTGAATCTTCACCAGCTGCTTCTTCCACTTCCTTGAGCTCTTTTGAACTTACATTCACCTCTTTCCAAGGCTAGAAAACTTTCCCAAAGTCTCATGTACATTTCACAAAACACTTACAGGCATACAGAATAGAACATGAACAAGAACAGAGGCTCTACAGAAGCTCAACAGAGAGTTATAGAAGGTTAGCAAAGAAAGCATCAAAACCTCATAACTCATACTAAAACCATTGCAAACTATCAAAAACCATTCAATGATCTTTCAAAAAACCTCAACCTTCATCAATCATTACTCCATGCTTTATATAGAAGAAAAACAGAACAAAACAAAAACTATCACCTATTAAAACATCACAGAGCCTCATATCTCTACTGAAAAATATCGTGAGCTTCCAAAACATAATCAACCTCATCCAAAACACTCTCAAACACTTCCAAAACAACTAAATAGAATTCAAAATCCATCAAAAATCAACCATTTATCCCTCAAAAAAAAAAAAATCAACCAACAAATCAAGTCATTTCAGCATTCAACAAAGAGTATCTATTACACTCAATCTCTGTTTATCAACAGTAGGACTGGATCAACGACTGGATGAAAAGAGAGATTTAGCTGAATGCAGTAGAATTACCTCTTAATGTTAATGAAGAGTAGTAGATGAACCCCAACCAATCAATACTCAGCACAATATGTCATCAATGGATCAAGATTGAAGATGATAAGACCAACTTCAAGAAGAATTTAACCCATGATGATTGCTTCCATGTAATTTCAGTTCCCTCATTAAGATTGCTCCAATGCATCAAGAGAATACAATGCTTGAATAGAAGTCCACAATGATTTGTTGGAGAAGATCCTTTGAGCCTTGAAGAATACAAATTCTTGATAGAATCAAGAATTTTAAAAATTTGAGGCATTACCATGTTTCAAGTGACTGAAAATGCCTTTAATCTTGAAGAAATACTTCAATGCAAGCCCATTCTTGATAGAATAGCTTCAATCTACCCTTTTAGACAATAAAAACCTCATGGATCGAAGCCTCAAGGAAGCAAAATTTGATGAAGATTGATGGATACCTTGTTTTGCGTCAATTCGAGATGGGAAAAATGCTTCCAATCTTGCTTCAAAGCTTCAATATATACCTAGTGTTGGTTGTAGATTCTTGCCTTTTACTTCTTCACGTTAAAAGGTGCCAAGATTGACTCAAAACTTCAAAAAATCTCTAAAATCTTCATGTTGTCCATATTCAGTCATATCTAGGGTTATGATGAGAGCTTCAAGGTTGAAGAAGAGTAAAACATCAAGTAAGAGATGGCAAATACTGTAAAAATTACACAGCGCAGCGAACAGAATCTGAGAAAGTGCTGCGAAGCGGAACTCGTGTCAAATGTAACAAATCAAATCTCAATCATAAACAAAGAATTTAGTGGAAAAAACTAATAAATTAAACATATCAACTATTAAATACAAACAACATTATAATATATAAAAGAATTTTAATAACCCAATAGATTGAGAAAGACAAGAGAAAAAACACGATAGGGCCCAACCTCCCCCATGGCAAAAGCCATGGTTTGCTATCCTTAATTATATGTTATAGTTTTACATGGATATTTGCATACATATCTTACATATAATTACAAAGAAAGTACAAATATCAATTGAAATATTGAGTTTTAAGAGTCAATAGGTATCTTGTAATATGCTCCAGTTGCTTTAGAAATTTTTGTGCCCTAAATCTTGACGTTTTGACATCACCATCGCCTCCGGAGCGTACCAAAATCCCCAAAACGACTCTTGAAGCTCTGAATTCCGATTCCGGATGAGGGAGAAATGAAAAAATTAAGTTTTCACCCTATTCTTCTGTTTTACGCACGATCCTATTGCTTTTATAAAGAAAGCTAAAAAAGCCTTCTAAACTTAACCACATTAAGAAAATAACAAGTATTCCATAAAGAAAGTTTATTTCAATAAAAGCATATCTTAAATCTCATATTTTAAAATAATATATTTTAAAAATAAGTAAATTAATAGTACTAAGAACAATGATCTGATTATTACTAAAGAAGTTTAAACTTATAACTTACAAATAGAGTAATAATTTTAATAATGAAATTTACGATTGGACTTACGCTAATATCCAATGCTACCCAAAGCCACCATTGTCTGCTCTATACATCAACTGAAGCATTAACAATTGTTTATAAATAAAATATACAAACAATAGTGAATACCTAGCAGTCTTCAACTACAAAATAAATAAATAGGTTGAAACTATGTCCTAACCTTAATTTAATACGAGTGCACTCTAAACTCATAAACATCAATTAATTTAAATATATATTTTGTGGAATCACCCAATGTGGAGTTACCCACGTGCACATTAAATTAACATGATGCCCGAAAAGGACAGGCATCCCCGTCAACTTCTCGCACAAGGAATCCACCTTGTGTACGAGCCCCGTCAAATAAATATAGTTTTATGGAATCCACTGCAAAACCTCACGGAATCCACCGTGGTAATCCGTCGCAAAACCTCACGAAATCTGCCGTGGTTTTGCAGTGTATTACCATGGTGGATTCCATGAGGTTTTGCAGTGGATTACCACAATGGATTCCGTGAGGTTTTGTGGTGGATTCCGTAGGTATGATGCCTCATGTGGAATATGCCTCCTGGCATCATATCCATGGCATCATACCCAGTCCCGAAAAATAAATATAGTTTTACAGAATCCACCGCAAAATCTCACGGAATCCATCGTGCCTCTTGTGGAATATGCCTCCTGGCATCATACCCAGCCTTGGCAAATAAATTTAGTTTTACGGAATCCACCGTGAATACTCCACCGCAAAACCTTACGAAATCGACCGTGGTAACTAGCCTCCTATGGAATATGCCTCCTGGCATCATACCTAACCTCGGCAAATAAATATAGTTTTATGGAATCCACCATGGTTATCACATTGCAAAACCTCACGGAATCCACTGTGGCAACCACACTGCAAATATAGTTTTACAAAAATATAGCCCCGTCAAATAAATATAGTTTTACGAAATCCATCGCAAAACCTCACAAAATCCACTATGATTACCACACCGCAAAACCTCACGGATCGGGGCTGGGTATGATGCCAGGAGGCATATTCCACAGGAGGCACAGTGGATTCCATGAGGTTTTGTGGCCCGGAAAATGAATATAGTTTTATGGAATCCACCGCAAAACCTCACGAAATCTACCGTGGTCTCACGGTGGATTCCATGAGACCACGGTGGATTCCGTGAGGTTTTGTGGTGAATTCCGTAAAACTATATTTATTTTTCGGGGCTTGTACACAAGGTGGATTCCTTGTGCGAGAAGTTGACGGGGACGTCTATCCTTTTATGATACCATGATGCATATTCCACGGTGGATTCCGTGAGACCACAGTGGATTCCGTGAGGTTTTGCAGTGGATTCCGTAAAACTATATTTATTTGCCGGGGCTCGTACACAAGGTGGATTCCTTGTGTGAGAAGTTGACAAGGACGCATGTCCTTTTCGGGAGTCATGTTAATTTAATGTGCACGCGGGTGACTTGACAACAGGTGATTCCGCAACATACATATTTAAGTTAATGGACGTTTATGAGTTTAGAGTGCACTCGTATTAAATTAAGGTTAGGACAGAGTTCCAACCTATTTATTTATTTTGTAGTTGAAGACTGTTAGGTATTCACTATTGTTTATATATTTTATTTATAAACAATTGTGAATGCTTCAATTGATGTGTAGAGCAGGCAACGGTGGCTTTGGGTAGCACTAGGCGTTAGTGTAAGTCCCATCGTAAATTTCATTATTAAAATTATTACTCTATTTGTAAGTTATAATTTTAAACTTCTTTAGTAATAATTAGATCATTGTCCTTAGTACTATTAATTTATTTATTTTTAAATATATATTATTTTAAAATATGATATTTAAGATATACTTTTATTGAAATAAGCTTTCTTTATGGAATACTTGTTATTTTCTTAATGTGGTTAAGTTTAGAAGGCTTTTCTAGCTTTCTTTATAAAAGTAACAGGATCGCGTGCAAAATAGGAGAACAGGGTGAAAACTTAGTTTTTTCGTTTCTCCCTCATCCGGAATCGGAATTCAAAGCTTCAAGAGTCGTTTTGGGGGGATTTTGGCATCACCCGGAATCAGAATTTAGAGCTTCAAGAGTCGTTTTGGGGGTTTTGGCATGCTCCGGATACGATGGTGATGCTAAAACCCTTGAAAATGACTCTTGAAGTTGTGAATTTCGATTCCGGATGAGGGAGAAACGAAAAAACTAAGTTTTTACTCTGTTCTCCTGTTTTGTGTGCGATCCATTTGCTTTTATAAAGAAAGCTAGAAAAGCCTTCTAAACTTAACCACATTAAGAAAATCACAAGTATTCCATAAAGAAAGCTTATTTCAATAAAAGTATATCTTAAATCTCATATTCTAAAATAATATATATTTAAAAATAAATTAGTTAATAGTACTAAGGGCAATGATCTAATTATTACTAAAGAAGTTTAAACTTATAACTTACAAATAGAGTAATAATTTTAATAATGAAATTTACAATTGGACTTACACTAACGCCCAGTGCTACCTAAAGCCACCGTTGCCTACTCTACACATCAATTGAAGCATTCACAATTGTTTATAAATAAAATATACCAACAATAGTGAATACCTAGCAGTCTTTAGCTACAAAATAAATAAATAGGTTGGAACTCTGTCCTAACCTTAATTTAATACGAGTGCACTCTAAACTCATAAACGTCCATTAATTTAAATATGTATTTTGCGGAATCACCTGTTGTCAAGTCACCCGCGTGCACATTAAATTAACATGACACCCGAAAAGGACATGCGTCCTTGTCAACTTCTCGCACAAGGAATTCACCTTGTGTACGAGCCCCGACAAATAAATATAGTTTTATGGAATCTACCGCAAAACCTCACGGAATCCACCATGGTCTCACGGAATCCAGCGTGGAATATGCCTCCTAGCATTAGAAACAGATAGAGATAGAGAGTACACAACAGATAAGAGGACAATTAGAAAATGTATTTAGCTCCAAACAACTGATATAGAGATAGCCCTGTCCACCCATGCACTTCCACAGTGAAGCTTAGATGGCGATCTAGACAGAAGATAGGTGAAGAGCTTAAGGCTAGCTGGAACAACTCTGACTGGGTCAAAAATAGATGATCGATGGTTGTGAAGGGATTTAGTTTTTATAGCCCATGATGGCTGTTAGGTCAGCATGACCAACCTACCATATGAGCCTCCACTAGTCAACTAGGGAATATTCCCTTTACCATCGGGGCCACTTCTGCGGGCCCCAAAATAGGAGCCCCTTTTAACTCCCTTGCCCCGCAACTCGATGCAATGTGCCTCGAGTTGCTACCAGCTTAACTACTCAGTTCAACCCGAAGACTAGATCCACAATGGTCATCTTTTTGCCATCCAGTCACATAGACCTCATGTGATATACAAATCAGGACTCAACTAATGTCCGGGCTCACATTTGGCTTCTCCTCTACAACTTTGAGCACCGTGGATCATTGGTGGCACCTTATGAGGGTGGGAAATTGAGCATATCTAACAAATACTTCATGTCAGGGTTACCCTTAATCCAAGAAATGAAGGAATAGCTTCAATGATGCACACAAATTCTGGATTTCAAGAGGAGAGGATGTTGAAAATTTAGTGCAAAGTGTCAAACACCTCCTCTTGCATCACATTATCAAAAATGCATGAAGGTCAAGCACAATGGTAGTCAATAGGTTGCTTAAGATATCAAGAATCATCTCCTATAGGTTATATAAAGAGAAATGGCCATGGCAAAGAGATACGAGAAGAGAACTCTATGGAAGCTCTCACAAGGAAGCTTGGAAAGAGGAAAGAGAAGCCTACTTCAAAAAGTAGCTGTAGTTTAACTCTTTTAAACCCTCTTTAGACTCCATTTAAGTCCAACAACCTTCAAAATGCCCCAAATTGACCATGAACCACTAAAATAACCTTAAATTAGTCATGACTTACTACAGAGAATCTTAACTAGTCACAGTTTTAATTGTATCAAGTTATGTGACTAATTATTATCCTCCAGTTACCCTATGTCTAATCTTGTAACTAGGTTCGCTATGAAAATGACATTCCCATTGGATCAAATATTAGCTCTAATACCAATATAAAAAAGTTAATTTCCAGATGAAACAATTAAACTAGAAATACAAAGAAATAGACTAAATTGCCAAGAAACCATAGCCAAGGTGGCTAGGCTAAAATGATATTACCATTGATGGCTGAAAATCAATTGATGAGAGGCTACAACATGGTATGTGCTCCAAGCTATGGTGGCCAAGAGTATGAACCCTCTTAGATGGTGAGACCTCAAATATGAAATGTTAGAAAATGGCAAAAATGATCCTTGACTAGTTACAACTTAGCCTTTTATACTTAACCCTAGTAGGCTAAATATTTGCTAAGGCATTAAGGTATTTTTACTCTATTACAACACTCCAAAAATGCACTTACTTGGATTGAGAGCAATGTAGAACTACGTACACTACTCAAAACATTTTCTTAGAATAAATAGCTATCTCTCCCTTATGGTAGCTACTCCCAAGTCATCAATAAATACTTTCAGCTCCTTTGAGAAAATATCATTGAAAGTTTTATGAGCTATATATTACAAAGTCCTCGGTACATTATATAATCCAAAAGCCATCACATGATACACAAAGGTACCAAATATAGTGATAAATGTTTTTTTCAACTTCTCTTCCTCTGTGATAGCCATTTGGTTATACCCAGCAAAATCCCTTTGGATTTATAGTCCCAGTCTTTCCATCAATTCTGAACACACTGATGTGAAGTTTTGCATCTTACTCTACTAACCAATTAAAATTGGATAGAGGGAAACCCAGGGCTAGCAAATATGGTGTTCATATAGGTATCATAATGGATTGTGTTATCATTGTTGGAAGAGAGAGAGAGAGACAGAGTGGAGCAGAAGATGAGTCTCAGCTCGTTGTTGTTATTCTTCCATTATTCTTCCATTATACTAACTGAAAGAGACTTACACACATAGGTATGACTAACCAAGACTAATTGTGGTTAAGTCATTGACCACACCGACTTATTGAATGTCATACACGTGTACAGTTGTATCCAACTAATGTCAGTCACACACATAAAGATAGACCGACATTAGTTGTATCCAACTAATGTCGGTCACACACATAAAGATAGACTGACTGAAGAGTAACGGGAGCTTGATATTTTAACACTCCCCCTCAAGCTCAAACCATCTGATAAACTCCAAGTAGCTATTTGAAGTATATGAGATTTTCTTTACCAAGATACTTGGTAAATATATCTGCTACCTAGTCTTCAGTCTTCACATGAATCAAGTCAATCTGCTCTGTAAGAATTATTCTCTCATGAAATTGTAGTGAACCTCAATATGTTTGGATCTAGCATGATAGACAGGATTGCTAGCTAATATAACACTGCTGAGGTTATCACAATGCAATCTCACTCTGCTTTCCAGCTGTATTCCCAAGTCTTTCAACAGTTTCATCAACTAAATTGCTTCGTAAGTTGCTAAGGCATCTCCTCTGTACTCAGCTTCTGTACTAGACAATGGAATAGTAGGCTATTTCTTACTCTGCCAACTGATCATACTGTTGCCCCAATCCAAATGTGTAACCGCTGGTTGACCTCCTATCATAGGCACAACCAGCCCAATCAGCATCAATAAACCCTGTCAAGTCAATAGATTTTCCATATATGCATTAAAAAACCCATAATTTGTAGTACCCTTTGCATATCTCATGATCCTCCTGACTGCATCTAAATGTGGTTTGAGAGGCTTTTGCATGAACTGACTAATCAGCCCCACTGCATAATCTAAGTCAGGACTGATAATAGTCAAGTATATAAAGCTACCCACCATCTGTCGATACATGGTCACATTCTCTATGTCATCCCCAACATCAATCTACAGCTTGACATTCCGATCAAGACGTGTCTCCATAGGCTTGCATTCAACCATACCATACTTATGTAACATGTCTCCATAGGCTTGCATTCAACCATACCATACTTATGTAACATGTCTCCATAGGCTTGCATTCAACCATACCATACTTATGTAGCATGTTATGAGCATACTACTTCTATAGTAGCCATATACATTGAGGCGTAGATACCACCTCAATTCCAAGAAAATACTTCAGCTCACTAAGGTCTTTAACTTTGAATTCAGCCTGTAAACATGATTCAATTTCAACAATTCCCTCTTCATCATCTCCAGTGATGATAAGATCATCTACATAAACCACTAGAAACACATATCCATGATTTGTCTTCTTCGTGAACAGACTATGATCTACACCACCCAATCTAAATCCATGTTGCTGTAAATAACTGTTGATCTGAGCATTCCATGCTCTAGGTGCATGTTTCAGTCCATATAAAGCCTTTTTCAGCTTACATACATGTGTAGGAAAGTCCGGGTGAACATAGCCTTCAGGCTTCTCCATATATACTTCTTCAACCAAATCACCGTTCAAGAAAGCATTCTTGACATCCATTTGCCATAATTTCCAGTCTTTGCATGCTGCCAAGCAATGACAGTTCTGATTGTTGCCATTTTAGCCCCAGACTGAAAGTCTCCTCATAGTCAAGGCCATACTGTTACGCATACCCTTTTGCAACTAGCCTGGCCTTATAGCATTCTAATGAACCATCTAAATTGCACTTAACCTTGTACACCCATTTCCAGCCAATGGGGACTTTGCTTTCAGGCAACTCAACCAATTCCCATGTCTCATTTTTAGCCAGGGCTACATACTCCTCATCCATGGTAGCACACAAATTATCATCTGTAACTACATCATCAAACTTTGTAGGTTCTTTATAACTTATCACACTAGCCATATATGCATAATGGCGGGCTATATAACCAGTGTATGTAAACCTGTCAACTGGTTTTCTGACTCTCTCAGATCTTCGTAACTGTGACTCACTCTAAGCTTGCGTCTCATGAGGCGGTACATAACGACTCTACCTTGCTCTAGGCATCATAATAGATAGAATGCCCAACTCACTATCCAAACTGTCGTTGTTAGATGACTCATAACCTACTATAAGTGGACCTATCACATCCTCAAGCATCTTTTCTTTTCTCTTATCCAATCTTCCCCTCACTGACATATATGTGTCAGTGGACATAGGAGTACGACTCTGCAAGCATCCTGACCAAGGACTTACTGTAGGTGACCCATCACCTGTAGGACCACTCATACATGTACTCACTATAGGTGTATTTTCATCATTACTAGTGCTAGCTTGTCCATCAGTAGCCACTGCAATAGGATCACCATACCACGATGCCAGCTCATCAAAAACAACATCTCTGCTAATCAATGTCTCATGTGTAGATGGTATATAACACTTGAAAGCTTTTAAGTATTGTGCATAACTAGGGAACACACTCTTGACAGCTTTAGGATCCAATTTCTTCCTCTTTTCATCATGAACATGCACATATGGAATGATGGAAAATACCTTGAAGTGTGAAATGTCAGGTTTATGACCATGCAACCTCTCATATCGAGTTACATCATGAATCCCTGATGTAGGAGTTCTATTTAGCACATAAACAGTAGTCACTATTGCTTCAGTCCAATAGCCATTTGGCAAACTCTTATCATTTAGCATAGCTCTTGCTGATTCCATCAATACCCTATTTTTCCTTTCTGCTACAGCGTTTTGATGTGGTGTATAGCTACAAGTTAATTGTCTTCTAATCCCATATTAAGCAAGGTACATGTCAAAGTAATTAGAGACATATTCTCCACCTCCATCTGATCTAAGACATGAAATTTTACAACTCAACTCATTTTCAACATGCTTCTTGAAATCCTTGAATGCATCAAACACATCATCCTTATTGTCATGAAGGAGAAATACTTTGAAATTTTTGTACTTTGGAATCATGCTAATTCCACACCTAGTAATTTGCAACCCTTGTAAAATTAGCCCTTGCCTATGTAAATGTGCCCTTAACTTTGGAAATGAGGGGGTTAGGATAAAGAAGGCAAGAGGCTAGGAGAAGACATCTTTTGGCTCATTCACTAAGTTTTGTTGTTCACTTTCTTGATGTTAGCTTCCTTCTTGCTAGATGAAGCATCGACCATGGCTGTCATGAATTTTTGGAACTCTCATCATTAATACATGGCAAGATGTCTTGGTGCAATAGTTCTCTTGTTATTTCATGTCTGTTCCAATTTTTAGTTAGATTTCTTTTCTTGGTTGAATGCTTCATTACATTGGTATCAGAGCACTAGTTAGATCCTTTGTCAGCAAAATTTTTCATGTACTTGATCTAGTTACATAGACTAGGGAGTGCAAACTGTAGTTAGATTTGAGTGGCAAGACTTGGTTTCCTCATAACCGAAGTTATATTTGAAGATCTACTACAAACAGAGATAAAGATGGAGGTTCTTGGCACTACCCTGTGGGAAATGGCAGGCTCCAACAAATTTGGCAGGTCGTGACCAAGATTTGGACCAAAATTGGGGTAAGTTTGAAGAGAATGAGGGTTACATGACTTAGTGGAGCTTAAACTATGATTACTTTTCAAGAACAGGGGTTTCTTCTCTTTCCCTACAAGCTTCTCTCATGGAAACCATGGAAATCTCTGATCTTACCTTCAAGCCATGAACTCTATCTTGCCATTTGACTTCACAAGCATCTTCCCTGTCACTTGAGCTCTCTATGGAGTACCATATATGAGTGCATAAATTATTATTTTTTGTCGTGGTAGAGGAGTATGCAAGCTGCGTGATCTGCGCCTGAACCTACTTCTACCTCACGGGTTGAAAAATGGAGCTATTAAGCTCTAGTTGGGCCATACAAGGCTCCTACTTCCTTTGGCAGTTGGTCTCTTCCAAGCTTTGATTAGGTTTCTTCCATCTTGAGTTTTTCCCTCTCTCATGAAACCCTAACAGGGATAGTTTTGGACAACAAGCTTATTTTCACAAATTTCTTATCAAGATCATGGGGCTTTTGGTCAATTTCACTTCCTGAATCCTCTACACAAAGGATAGTACCAAGATTGCATGAATTTCCCATCATTGTGGAAGAATGGAGTGGATTCTTGAAGGATTCATGGAAGGGGCAACCAATGTCATTTGAAGGAAGGGAATTATTGGATTCTCTTTCAAATTTTGAAGTTTCTTTGAAGCCTACTTCATACAATGAAAAGTAATCAACATCCTCAACTCAAGTGGCATCTCTATTGAAGCCTTCTTCATCAAATTTTGGGTCCAATGGTTCATGGGAGCACTCTTCATGAATATTTTTGATCAAGAAGTTGGATATTAGCATTGGAAAGCTAAAATGGGGATTTTTTGGATTACTAGAAGCTGAAGTCAAGCTCTATTTGCTGAAGCCAAGTTCTATTTGTGGGATATTCCTTCATCAACAACAACACTCTTCTCCTACAAGCTTAAGAGGTACTCTAATCATCTTTTAATCTTTCTTTAAATCCTCTTGCTGAGCTAAGTCCAATTGATGAAAGAGGGATTAAAATGATAAAGAATCCCACCCATTCTATCAAATGTGTTTCAAGGGAAATCCATAGAGCTATCTTAGTGATTGATCATTTCATAATCACTCATTCACTGAAATAATCACTTCCAAGTGCCTCAAATTATCATTTCATTTACCTAACCTTGACATTGAATTGTTTGCCTTTTGTTTCATTGTCATGAGTGAAATTTTACCTAATGGTAAGTGGAATAAGAATTGTTAAGCTGTGAGTCACTACTGAGGTTATCCCTTACCTATCCCCATTTAAATTTCAGCCTATTCCATTCGAGTTTTTGCATATCATAAAAGGGAAATCAAAATCTTTTCATTCCATGCATTTCATGCTAATTTTTAGAGCCTAGCATTGAACTGCCATATATATACCCACGAGGAAAAGTGGATGTTGGGTGAGTTGGTAGGAAAAAAGAGAGGTGACCCTCCCCTGCTAACAAGGACCATGAAGGGGAGCACAAACCGGCTTGAGAGGGAATTTGCATACCCCTCGAGTCTCGGATCCAACGCATTTAAGTTCAGGTGCAGGTACCACTCAAGGGAACAAGAATTCAGCCTTCAACATGGTATATTTGGCATGGGATTACATGATGCAAAAGCAAATGTATGGCAACATAATGCAATGCAAGTGGCAAATGTGGGCAGAGTTATGCTGAGCATTATGAATGCTATTGTTGGCATTTTTTAATTGGATCAGTAGTAAAAGAGTTGGAATAGGGTTTTCCAACAAAGTTCCATCGATTGGACATCTCTTTTGCAGCATACAGTGAGATTGTTAAATCCTTGGTTTATTGCAGAGGTTATTTTCAATATTGACAGATGTTGTAGGAATTTCCAGACAGTTACAGTAAACTGTTTACAAAATTTTCTGTATTCAACTAATTTCAACACTTAATAGCTCATTAGAAAGGGTACTTCTCAAGCTTCAAGCAGAGCCAAAGAGTTTGTTATTCGGAGCACTGGAACTCAAGATATTTGAGTTTTTCTTCTGTTGTATATACAGGACAGGAAGTTACTCATGGCAAGAAATAAGAAAAGGGATCCTACTTTGGAGACCATCAATGAAGAGCTGAGAGCATACCAACATGAACATGAGCATGAAACCTCCCAAGAAGCTATATACCACATGTATTATGAGAATGAAGAGGTTGATATAAGCTCCACTCATTCTCCTATCAATCAACCAACGAATGGAGTTGAGATGTCCCATGCTTCCATGAACTCTTACAGTCTACAGCAACTCTCAAATGATATTAAAGACATGAAATTAGGCCTTGATGGTATGAGGATGGGTATTGACAAGTTAGTGGCTATCTTTAGTGAAAAGATGTTGCTTACAGTTGGTCCTAATGTTCCAAACCCTCCTTTGGCTGAAGAGCAACCCAAAACCTCTACTCCAAAGGTGGTAGGACAATTTGAGATTGGGGAATCATCAAAGGCTAAAGATTTTATTTAGCCCACTTCATTTTATCTTGAGCTCCATCAATCAAAGGCCTATTCTCAGCCACATGGGCAAGATCCATATGATAAGGTTCAAGCAAGCTATAGGCATGAAGAGGACATCCACGGTTGCCATCCATTTTATAAAAAATTCTATCCTCAACCAAATATTGGTGGGCATGAATGAGGGCATGTGAATTCAGCCCCAAACTCCTATGGACAGCAACAGCACAATTCTCATACTCAAGTTTAGCCTAATAGACCAAGCCCCTTATCCAATCATGGTTGGCCTCAACAAAACAGTGGAGCAACCACCATTTAATACTCCTATGCATGGACAACATCAAGGGTACCATGGACAACCTTCCAATATGGGCAACACTCATTTTTAGCCTCAAGGACATTATTTCTAGCCACAAGGTTATGGTATGGAGTATGGACAGCAAACCCCATATGCACAAGGAACTTGGAATAATGAATTCCCTAAGCAAGGCTCATTTGGTAACTCTTTTGGACGGCAACACCATAATGGATAGCAGCACCACAATGGACAGCCACCTCAATATGAGAGAGAGTATAAAGAGAAAATTGTCATCTCAAATTTCAAAGGAGAGAATCCTTCATCCATGGAGTTGGAGGAGTGGTTTGAAAAATTGGAGATGTACTTTTCCCTTTATCCAAGGCTCGAAAATGCCAAAGTGAAGTTTGCAGCCCTTCATTTAGAAGGCTATGCACATACTTGGTGGAGATATATGACAAGAATTAGGCAACCATAAGTCCAAGTGCAAGGCTAAGAATTTGAAGATTAGCATAATTTATGAAGATGATTATGATGCTGAACCTATTGAGGGGAGTCTTACATAGCTTGAAGGCTCTACTACTCAAGAAGAGATGCATGAAAATGAAGAGAGTATCCATGATGAGTTTTATGACCCAATGGATGGCTTTCCTTTTGATCTGGGCAATCATTACATGGATGATTATTGGACTGATTTATATTCATCGCTATGTTCCATATCAAATGATGCATGGAGTGGTTCAAGAGGGGAAAATACCCTACGCCTCAAGCCAAATCAATGGAAGGACCTCTCACATACTCATTGATACGGGCAGCACACATAGCTTCATTAATTCCAAATCACTCAATGGGCTAAAATTGAGTACACATGATATGCCTTCTTCCCTCAAAATCCAAGTGGAAAATGGAGACTTTGAAAATAGCAATCAATGCTGCCCAAATGTTCCTATTACTCTATCTCCATTGTGCACTACATTAGTGAGTTTGATCGCGTTAGAAATGGGTCCCATTGACATTATACTTGGCTGCAATTGGTTGAAATCTTTGGGCAGATTTACTATGGATCTTAACAATCTAGAAATGGAATTTCAATGGTGGACAGCAAGTAACTAGACATGGTGTTGAGAAGAAGAAAATGGAGGTGATCAGCTCCAAGAAGATAAAAAAAGAGATAAATGCAAAGGCATGCATGTTCACTATTCTTCTTTCGAAGATTGATGAGGATCAGCCCTCTCCTCCTACCAATGACATAGATCCATGTCTTTGCAAGTTGCTGAAGGATTATGATGATATTTTTCAGCCACCTACTTCCCTTCCTCCCAAAAGAGAAGTGGATCATCCTATAGACTTGATGTCCAACACCAAGCCTATTAAAAAATCACCATATCGCCTCTCCAAAGTGGAAAGGGAAGAGGTAGAGTGCCAAGTGAAAGAGCTATTAGATAGTAGGTCTCATCAAGGCAAGCCAATCACCTTTTTCCTCTCCAGTCCTTCTTGTAAAGAAGAAATATGGCTCTTTTTGCATTGTATTGACTATCGCGATCTTAACAAGGTCACTATCAAGAATAGGTATCCAATACCTAGAATAGATGGCCTCCTAGATGATTTGAAGGATGCTAAGGTTTTCTCCAAGGTTGACTTGAGATCATGGTATCATCAAATATGCATGAAGGAAGGGGATGAGTTTAAAACAACCTTTAGAACAGAAAGAGGCCTCTATCAATTTATGGTTATGCCTTTTGGTTTATCCAATGCTCCAGCTACATTTCAATCTAAGATACTTCATCCTTTGCTATTTTGGATAGTTTTGGTGTTCTTTAATGGCATTTTGATCTATAGCAAGAACAAAGAGGACCATTTAAAGCATGTAAAAGAGGTCTTAGATATATTAAGGAAGCACAAACTATTTGACAAGGTAACGAAGTATTCATTCATGACAAAGGAAGTTGAATACTTGGGTCATATAGTGGGAGAAGGTGGAATCAAAGTGGATCCTAAGAAGATGCAATGCGCCAAACAATGGCCTACTCCAACTAATGCAACTTATTTAAGAGGCTTTCTTGGGTTATCATCCTTTTATAATAGGTTTATGAAGAATTATGCTCATGTTGCAGCTCCTCTTATCGATCGGCTAAAAAAAGAGGCTTTCTTTTGGGATGAAATTGCTGACAAGAGCTTTAATGAGGTGTAGCAATTGCTTGTTTCAACATCAATACTATTTTGCCTTGATTTTCCAAGACTTTTACCATCTACGCAGATGCTGGTGATAGAGGTTTAGGGGCTATTTTGGTTCAGGAGCATGATGTCATTGCATTTGAGAGCAGAAAATTCGATGATAAAGAGAGGGAGATGCATGTGTACGAGAAAGAGATGCTTGCTATTCTACATGCAATCAAGAAATGGCATCATTATCCCTATGGAACACATTTTAAAGTCAAAAGAAATCATAGGGTGTTGAGGTATTTTCTCTCATAGCCCAACATTTCTCCCAAGCAAAAGAGATGGCTGGCTACCTTGCAGTCATATGATGTTGAAATAGCATACATTGTTTGGGAAGGATAATGTTGTGGCTGATGCATTATCTAGAATGTGGGCATGTAGTTTATCTATAGTATCTACAATTTATAAGGATTGGATAAAGACATCCAAGAAGAATATGTGTTGGATGAGCATGTTGTCTAGATTTTACAAAAATTATAGCAAGGACATGATGAAGAATTTCCAAATTTCAAAGTGCATAATGGACTCTTATGGTTTAAGGGTAAAGTGTACTTGGTTCCTAACAGTAAATTCAAGTTGAAAGTGCTCCATGAGATGCACTCATCACCAATGGCTAGTCATTTGGGTCTTTTCAAGACCTTTGACAAGGTCTATAAAAGTTTTTATTGGAAGGGTTTATGGAAGGACGTCAAGGAGCATGTATCTAAGTGTTTAGAGTGCCAACAAAATAAGGATTCCACCTTATTACTAGCCGAACTCCTTCAGCCTTTACCTATTCCTACGGGAAAATGGACTAACACTTCCATGGACTTTATAACGTGATTACCTACTACTAGTCATGGATGGAATAGTATCTATGTGGTTGTTGATATATTGACTAAATCAGCCCACTTTATTCCAACCAAAATACAATATTCAGCAAGGCAAGTGGTTGAGCAATTTATGGAAGGTGTGTTCAAGCTGCATGGTATGCCAATGAGAATAGTGTCGGATAGAGATACAAAATTCATGGGCAACCTTTGAAGAAGTCTATTCTCTTCTATGGGTACTTTTCTCACTCCTAGTACAGCCTATCACCCCCAAACCGATGGGCAAACAGAGAGAGTCAATCACTTCATGGAAGTGTACCTTAGTCATTATTGTCATGACACACAAGCTTTATGGAATCGTTGGATCCACCTTGCTGAATTTTGATATAACAACACGTATCACATGAGCATAGGTATGTCCCCATTTGAAGCACTTTATGGGTACAAAGTCCAAATTCCATCAGTTTTATTTCATGAAGATATCAACCCCCAAACAAAGGAAGAGTTGGAAAGGATGGAAATGCTCATGAGACAATGCAAGAACAACATAAGGAAAGCACAAGAAGTAATGAAAGCCTATGCCAATGGGAAGAGAAGACATTTGGATTTCAAAGTTGGAGATTGGATGTTTCTTAAAGTGCCCAAGACACAATATGCTTCATTGAAGGGTGGGAACACTAAGCTTGCTCATAGATTTTATGGACCATATTTGATAGTGGACAAAGTTGGAGAGCTTACTTATAAGCTCCAACTACCTTCTTCCACTATAATACATGATGTATTTCATGTTTCATAGCTTAAGAAGTATGTTGGACCTGATGTGTAGGTATTGGAAGAGTTGCCACCAATGAATGAGGCAGGACTTGTCATATATGAACCTGAAAGGATTATTGGAAAGAGAGAAAAAGTGCTCAAAAATTCTACTCTTACTAAGTACCTCATTAAGTGGAAGAGTCTACCTATAGAAGAATATTATTGGCAACCATCCACTAATGTGAATGATTTTCGTTGGTTATTACAGGATGATACATGGCAAACTGTGCATGGACTGTGTAGGGACAGCTTGCTACGAGATATTACTGTCAGCAATAAAACTATCTTGACTTTATCAAAAATTGATTTTGATGTTATAGGGTGATACTAGGGATTGTATACTTCATTTCTATGACAGTTTTTGTAAATCAGCCATGTTTGGACAATAGCCAATTTACTCACACTTTGGTATACATAAAGGTCTCTCTTACATGGAAAGTGCTTTCCTATCATATCAGAGATACATGGGCATGTTTACTATCATCATTGGCATGGATTTGGTCCATTTATCCTTGGTTTTTAGGACAAAACCATCTTAGGATGGGATGGTTTGTCATGAAGGAAAAATACTTTGATATTTTTGTACTTTGGAATCATGCTAATTCCATACCTAGTAATTTCCGGTCCTTGTAAATTCAGCCCTTGCCTATGTAAATGTGACCTTAACTTTGGAAATGAGGGGTTAGGATGAAGAAGGCAAGAGGCTAGGAGAAGACATCTTTTGGCTCATTCACTAAGTTTTTTTGTTCACTTTCTTGATGTTAGCTTCCTTCTTGCTAGATGAAGCATCAGCCATGGCTGTCATGTATTTTTGGAACTCTCATCATTAATGCATGGCAAGATGTCTTGGTGCAATAGTTCTCTTGTTATTTCATGTCTATTCCAGTTTTTAATTAGATTTATTTTCTTGGTTGAATGCTTCATTACACTTATGTTTCAGTATGTAAAGCCAAGTATACCTGCTGAAATCATCAATGAAGGATACATAGTAACGAGCACCACCAAATGAAGCATTATGAGACGGACACCCCATACATCTGAATGTACCAATTGCAAGGGTCATGAGCTATTCCGTACATGTCTCATAAATGGAAACCTTGCCTGCTTTCCAAACTGACATGCATCACATACATGTCCAAAGTCATGATACTTGAACTTAGATAGTCCAAGCACAATCTCCTTCTGTTGCATAGATTTCAGCTTTTGTACATTCACATAGCCAATTCGCTTATGCCATATCTAAACATCCCGAATAGCACCATCATCACGTGCAAACATGGATGCTTTCAATTCTGAAATTGACACATCAAGAGTAAACATCTTTGCAGATTATGTTCTGCCATCTATCAAACTGACAAAAGATTCTTTGTTATTGTATGTGCATGTGATACATCGTGCAGGCTCTTTTTCTTGCCATCAGGCATCCACAATGGAACAATTCTTGTGTTGAATGTCATGTTGGGTGTCGTATCTAGTACACACATAACCATGTGAACCTGCAACCATCTCATCAAGCCATTATCCATGGGGTGTCATATGATTTGAAGACCTTGAATCAATGTACCATCTCTCACCTCTGTTCTGCCTAGATGCATTCTTAGGACACATGTTGCATGGCAAACAATTTGTCAACCTGTTCATCATGAGCATCGCTAGAAGATGCATAGTGCCCATGTTGTTTTCCCTTTGCCTTCATATCTCCCTGCTTCTTGTAACAATCCTTTGCAATGTGTCCATATCTACCATAGTAATGACATCCTTATCTCTGTTTGACATTTGACTGCCATGAGCCAGATCCACTACTTCTATTATGGGGTGATCTACCCCTGCCTCTAAAGCTGCCAGATCCATGCTGGCCCCATGTATTTGTGCCATGCTAGGCATTGTGCTGATGTTGTACATGAGTGTTTCAAGTGTCTCCTTGACCTCGAAAAGAGCCACGGCCTCTACTGCCTCTACCACGCTAACTAGAGTAAAGAACAGTATCTCGGCTTTAAGACGTACTAGAACCTACATTCAGCCCAAGCTTAACTTCCCCATGCAACAGCAAAGCAATCAGCTCATCCCAATCAGGGGATTCAGCTCTCACAGAAATAGATGTATCAAATGCTTTATACTCTTTGCCAAGTCCATTCAATGTCACTGCAATCATATCATCCTCAGACACTGAAGATCTAATGGTGGCAAGTTGATCCGCTATGTTCTTAATCTCTGTAGTGTAGGCCTGAATGCTTCTGTCATTCCTAGACATGTTATTGAACTATTGCTTCAGTTGAATCTTTCTTTCATGTGTTACATTTCCATAATTCTTCATGAGTATGTCCCATGCATCCTTTGGAGAACTGCATCCAATAATCTGTATAACCATAACATCTGATATACATAAGGAAAACCAATGTAACACCTTGCATGCTCTCTTAGTTCATAGCTTATGAGCCTTTTTCTTATTATTTGTCAGATTCCTTTAATGCATTTCAGGTTTAGCATCATCACCTATACATAAGTCCCAATAACCTCTGCCAACCAAAAAATTCTACATAAGGAACTTCCATAAAGCAAAATTTTTGTTGTTCAGATTTTCTCCCACAATTTGAGTGATATTGTCAATGCCTTGAGCATTTTCCATAGTTCCAGCTTAGGTATTTAGTAGTGTATACAACCTGTAAGTATTTGACTCCTTTTCCTACAGTTTAGGACTAGTTTCTTGCTATATTCAGCACAATTTGATGTAATTCAGGATAGTTTTTCTAACAACCTGCTTGTTGTAACTGTATTCCAACAATGAAAAAACACAGTCAACTAAGTATAAACCAAGCTCAAATTAGTGCAAAACATTCTATGGTAGTGGCAAAACATCCCAGCAACAAACTATGTCCATACAAGTATCAATGTTTGTACTGTATGCAAGTAGCAGTACCAAATACAGCCAGCCCATTGCTATAACCAGCAGTATTTTCTCTGTTAAAACAAGAGTATTCAGATCTCAAAACATCCCCAAAACATCTAATTCAGTTGCCACTCTATGCGGGAGTTAATACATGTCCAACAAGTCAGAATATATTGCATGTATGCCAAGTGAAGATGATAGGTATCCTTCTTGCAGACAATAACCAGTCAATATCTTGGTATAAGGCACAAAAATCAGTTCAAACTTTGGACTTTCAGCACTCACAATATCCCAAAAAGCATCTACCACTCAAGTGGTATGATCCAAGCATTTATCACTAGAAAATAAGCATCACAAATACTTCAATCCTATAGGTATATTGTTTCCAAATTCAGGATAACAACCGGTTCACTGTTTCCAGCCTACAAATAAGCTCCAAAACTGAGCATTTAACACTCCAATATCATGCTCAAGTGCATGATAATAAGGGCATATACATTGGTAGGATGAAAGCCACTAGTGTCCTAGAATCACCTATTGCTTACTACAGTAAACAGCCGGTCTGCACAGGTCTATGCTAAATATCTCAAAATTTGTGAGGAATTTGAAAAAACTTTCTTCTGCAAAGCTTTAAAACACATTGAAACGATCAAGATGGAAGGGCCTTTTCTCCAAAAACCATTTCTATAGCAAGATATAGCTTCTGCAAAAAAATAGGCTGTAGGCACAGTCTCCTTTGATGACGTTTTCTTTAGATCTCTGATGTCTTGATGTCAAATGGCCATTGCCAAGCCTTCAGGCTTTAGGCGTTCAATCTTTGATACCATGTTGGAAGAGAGGGAGAGAGATAGAGTGGAGCGGAAGATGAGTCTCGGCTCATTGTTGTTCTTCTTCCATTATTGTTCCATCATAATAACTGAAAGAGAATTACACACATAGGTATGACTAACCAAGACTAACTGTGGTTAGGTCACTGACTACACCAACTTATTGAATGTCACACACATGTACAATTGTATCTAGCTAATGTTGGTCACACACATAAAGATAGACTGACTGAAGAGTAACAGGAGCATGATGTTCTAACAATCATGATGATTGGGTTTACTCTAGGGGTTCGTATCGATGGGGTTATACTCCCAAACAAAGTAGATTGAATTTTTGAGAAAAAGAGAATGCTAAGCTTTCTCCTCCCCCTGACAGACTAATTGGAATATTTATTGGGTCAACAAGACCTTACTTTCTTAAGGATATCAAACTATACGCTTAGGAGAATACCTTCGAATGATCTTAGCTCATCGTCTAGCCCTTTCAGCTCTTTCTTGCCATTGAATCTTGGTTTGACAATTTCTATCAGGAAATAATAGATCTATTTCAATGCTCTTTGACATATACTAACCAATTGGTCTCTAACTAACCAAGATTCAGAAATAGGTACTTATTAGTAGCTCCTGGTAATCACACCACCTATCAGGACCTAAAACGGATCCCACACTAGCTCTAGGGCTCTAGCCGGCATGGACTCACGATCAAGAGTGTGTGCATGCTATACAATATAAATAAATCATGTGTTTATATCATTGTATTCCAATAGTTTCCTTTCCAACTCCAACAAAGGGAGTATCCAAACATACACCTACAGCTCTCCTACATCCTAGGGATTGGCCCTAGGATGTATCATCTTACACATAGAATATGAATGTAACAAAGTACTCTCATAATATAAACATAAAAATCCAGGATATTGTATATATTCCTCACTTAATCGATTTCCCAAACTATCACACTAACCTCCAACAAAGGAAAGTCTTGCACCCTCAACGTTGATCATCACACCTAGATATACAATTGCAATGCATCCAGAAATTTATCTTCCGATACCATATTTAGATTGCATGTGCAAAGTGTATGGTATTTTATGCTTAAAAACTTAACTAAACACCATCCAATGTAAAGTGCAAAAATAATATTTTCACGCTTTCTTTCTACTAACGTCGTGTTGCATTGCTAAGGAATAGCATCGGGCTAACTCGTGCTACTTAACCCTTTAAAACTTATATGACCCACAGCCTATATGCTAAGATATTAGCAACTTAATTGAATATCTTTCCATTTCAGGCCCACACTCCCTATTGTTTATGTTTTTCTTGATTGCACAAATGTAGAGAGATTTTGCGATAATTTTCCATAAAAACAAGTCCTAAAAGATGCATTTCAACATATAAACAAAGAAAAATTGAGGTAAATCCTCATGTTTCACCTTCATTATACATTCACAAACACTCTCTTGATTTTTCATAATCTTTAATGTACAAAAACTATTTTTTTACTTTTTTTTCTTGATTTGACTATTTTCCATGAAGTTTTTCACTTATTTCAACATTCATTATTATTGATTTTTTTGAGTTTTTTGATTTGTAGGACTTATGTGAAGTGTGATGCATCAATATATTTATTTTCATGCCATATGAATATCATTTGATCTCTAAAACTCAATAACAATCCCATATTCCATTAAATCCCGTATTTTGAGTTTTGTGATTTTATTGTTTTTAATATAAGTGTTACACCCTTGGAAGACCAAGACAAAAAAGTCGAAATGTCAAAAATGGAATACAGTCTCAAGGCAAAAGGAATACGGAGGACAAAGGCGCGCTCAAAAAGTCTGAAGACGCGAAGTATAGGAAAAATTCACAAATATAAAAGGAAGAAGCCCACAATATTAAGCACACTCTAATATGTTAGCAAGAAAAGCACCATGTGCATTGCACCATTATCATGGAATCAACTGGTAAGTCACTACCTCAAGATCTCAAGGGTATCCAAGGTTGCATGATTGTACATTCTTAGAATGGGGTCTCTTACACTATAGGTTCCATTCAATTGGTTGATCACTAGATGCGAGTTTCCTTTCACTAATAATTGACAAACATCACCACGTATGGCTAAATTTAACCCCATAAGCAAGGTCTTGTATTTTGCCATGTTATTCATAAAAGTAGTGCCTAAATACGCTCCCATATTTAAAACCACTCAATGACAAGGATCATTTATGACAACCCCTACATTCACATGCAAGTTCTTGAGAAGCTCCATCAAAATATAATGTATAAACCAAGGCTTCATTGATATAATCTGCCATAGCAATCAACCTACTCGTACTTATGATAATCAAATTCTAATCAAGAGAGATGGCATAGGACAGGTACAATCCCTCCTTCCTCACTGATCTCAATAGGGATGCTAGTAAGAACTTGATGACAGTGGTGATAATAGACACGAATATCCCACATGAAAGATCCATCTTGCCACTTCGTAATGTGATAACTCTTACTCCTCCAGATCACTTTGCCTTGGTCGTAACACTGCTCTAAATATGGATACTCAAGATAAGGAATAACTTTTCCCGTCTAGTACCCCTGCAAGTTTAAGTTGGATCCTGAATGTAATATTCCTGCCATAACACTTCATATCAAGAAACAAATTCAGGCTTGAAATGTTTTAAAAATTACTTGTCAAGTTATCATATAAGTGACCGTACATAATTTTTTTAATATCGAATCTTGCATTAAATCAATTCTGCAATCTGACACAAGAAGGCACCTCAATGTTCCCAGCCAACAAGAAGCAAAGGCGCCTCATAAATAATATTAGGACGGTTTGATAATAACTTTTCCCGCATTATATTTGATTTAGCATTCCCGATTCTATTAAATGTGTCAAAGATCTCATTGATTTTATAACGGCAAGACAAATCACAAAATCCTTAATTAGTAGACAAAGAATATGCAAGAATGAGCATAATATTGAGTAAGTTAAGTATCCAGAGTATGGCATGACTTTATAAACTAGATAAGTCATAAGGTAAATTGGCCAAAAACCACCATATGAAGTCGTTTTGAAGAAAAAAAGACGTTTTTTTTTAAATGGACCAAAAATCATGACTTTTTTAATGCCTGGAGGGAGAGAAAGCATTTTAAAATCATCCCTATGCCAACGTCCAACAGGTAGACAATCAATAAGCATTTTTTATAAAGTTTACTTATTAACAAGTAGCCAAAAGAATGAGTCAATTGCATGCTCCCCCTCATGGCTATAAATACACCCCCTCTCATTCACAAAGAAAGCATGAACGAAAACCTCCTAATGATGGAAAATTTTCTCTACTTCTATTTTCCATTCTAGCTTCAGCCTTGAAGGAGGAAAATACCCCTCTTCTACCTCATTTCCATTTTCTCTACCCCATGTTACGCCTCCTTTTTCATACAACCATATCGCTAAGAAAAACATTGGCAAAATTTTTCTAGATGACCACCACCAACTCTCATTGAACTACCACATTAATTTGGCCTAACATCCATGGCTCCACGAGGCCACAAAAATTTAAGAAGCCCATTTGAAGCCACTTTGAAGCAAGAGAAGCAAGAAACACAGCCAATGGAGAAAATGACGCGGTATGAATTGGTAAAACCCCCATTACTGCAAACCTGATAGAGATAACATCTCGTCGGTTTGTAAAAAATTAATGTTTTATAATCTTATCACTATATTTGGCTTTAAATGATTATAAACACATTCTAAAGAAAATGCATATGAACTATCACTTAGAAAAATAACCTAAGTAATGTAATAATTAACTATTCAGTGAAAAGACACTTTCACTTGGAAAAAGATTATATGCCTATCATTAAGAAAATATCTTAATTATGGTTTATTTCATGATATTTATTATTATTTCATCAATGACGCATGTGATTATAATAACTGAGAAAAGGTAGACGGTGTTAGAGAAGGGAATATTTTTTAAAAATTTCCTAAAAGTGACTCTCTATTTCATTTTGCTAATGATAAACAAATGCATATGAGTTTTATAATAATTTATAGAAAATCATTTAGATAATATCATGAGATAATCAATGTATTAAATCAACAAAAAATTGTATAGGAAAATATATATTAGATGTACATAAATTAGGTGCATAGTAATATAATTCGATACCTGAAAGATGAAAGAAAAATTACACTTATGATTTTTGCATTGCCTAGAATAAAGTTTTCAAAAAAACAATCAGCATTGCACTTAAGACAACTAAATGAAAATTGTTCTTTCTAGATAACGTTGAAGTTTGACAAATGGTCAGACATCGTCGACTAAACTATACAATATGAGTAGAATAAAATAAAATTTATTTTCTTGCTGAAAACTCATGCAATGTTAGCGAGAGTGTCAATGTCATGAGTTGACCTACGTATGAGTCAGCAAGATAATCTAACCTAAAATATCAAGAATGCTGAAGCAAAAACAACTATGAAATACTCAACCCCCCTGAAACTATCAGTATCAGGAAATTAAATTAATATTGGAAGTCTGTAGGACTTGTTGGACATTGATAAGAATTTTTCAATACAAATTCTAAAGTTTAAACAAACTTGGAAAAACATTTGAAATCTTGCTAAGTGCGGGATAGGGTAGGACAATGCATGAATTGCCTGCCATAGGTATAAATGCCCATATTATCTTTTAGGGTGAGAATAACAAGTTTTCATAAGGATAAAATAGACTTAAAATTCGTGAAATAACTTGCGGATCGGGAAAAAGAGTTGCAAGTAGGAAGCAAAACCCTAAGAATAAGGTGGGACCTTAAAAGAAAAACCCTAGAATTGGGTGGGGCTGCTTCTTATGCTAAAAACACTTATTGCTGTTTCTTTTTTTATTTGTGCATACATTGATGGTTGCATAGGAAAGATTTATTGTGCTTGCAGCAGTTAGATCTGATTGTAAATATATAATCAGGATAATAAGAGGAAAGATCATGCTATGCCTCCCCCACAGCTAGACGCAGAACCCTGCTCCAAGGGGGATTGTTTTGTACCACCGCGAGGAGCTTTGGGCTGGTCCCGATGGCAAGAGGTCGCTTGGTGAGAAATCCGTTAAGAAGGAGAAGGGGGAAGTGCTAGGGGGCTCTAGCCGTAAATCTCTCGATCGCTCCTAGGAATTGCCTGACCTTCACACGAATCAGGATGGGATCCTAGAGTCCCCGGTACTAGTGAAGGGATGAAAATCTTGGAGGGTTTGTTTCCTTCTACAGACAGAAGGGATTTACCATTGAACGGAGGTTTATCTTCTACGTGGGCAAAAGGGAAAAAGCATTGTAAATAACTTTGCGAAATATGTTTTGCCAAAAGACTATTTTCTTTGTCTTTGTATCGTGCCGTAAAATTATGCGAAGGAACTTGTGATAATGGGTTAATTAATGACGGTGCTCTCATATGTCATAACTTAATGTGATAGGTAATTAGAAAACTAAAGAAAACCGTTTGTGGGAAGTGGGTGGGTGAGATTGCTCTGCTGATGGATCCATCCTACGGATGGGTGGTCCTGCTAAGCTAGGAGATTCTTTCAAGAGATTGAACGAAATGTTAATTAGGAAAAATTAGGTAGAGCCGAGTGTTGACTTACCTAGGGTTAGGTCTTAAAACCTTGATCAGAAATTATCTAAGGGGAAAGGTGTGGTGGCTGTGCCGGAACTCCATTAAGGTTCCTTGAATCCTAATCAGTTGCTAGAAAAAAGCATTGCATTCCATGAACCAAGGGTAACTATGATCTCTCTAGTCGGACAAGAAGCCCTTGTGGGACACCTCCGATGCAGCTAGCTAATGCATCAAGACCTTAGTTTTCAAATTAGGACCTCTAGCTTGCAAGTTGATCCTTGTGGGGACAACCAATACCTTCCATTATGGGGTGGACTCTGGGAAACCTAGACAATAGACCTTGTGTATTCTCGTGAGTGTTGGGCGAAGCTGTCTAGGATAGTTCCTGGATGGACCACTAAAATGAGATGCTAGGGAATTGTTAGGTAGGCACGTGACATGTGGTATCAAACCATAATTGAAATTATTCATCTATGGTTTTTAAGACCAACTATTCTAAGGAATAATGAACCTACTAATTGTTAAGGGATAAACTTTTGCAAAAAAATGAAGCTTAGAATCAGTTCCTTGTTTTTTGATCACTGTACACATCTGCGTTGAATTCCACGGATGACGAATGGAGAAGAGAAATGATGAGGATACTCGATCACCTATATGATCCATCCCGTGTGAATAGTGAAAGAAGATTGTTCTGGGATGAGCGTTATTGTTACATCGAGGCCGATCGATTCTTCAACATATAGACTAATCTAAAACACCTTGAATGGATGGAAAATTTAAAAGTAGTTAAGGGCTTTAATCTAGAAGGAATCCACTTATGATTACTAGTGGTCGGTAAATACGTCTAGACCATTATGTCTATGACAAGGTACTGAAGGTAATCCCAGCTAATAGGATTATAATCCAAGGATGTCGCAAGTATCAAGATTTTACCGTATCCATGGTTTTCTAGATCTGCCATTTCCACAGTATAGGTTTCTGGACATAGATAGCAATTGGCCTACCTTCTTCTACATGAATGTAATTGATATCCATTCATGAAAAAGAAAGATATAATGGTATCTTGTTTTGGAAATTGTACATAGCATCTAGTCTATCCTATCAATGTTGATGTATCTCTACTTGTAAACATTTTCCATTTATAAATATCCCTTACTTGTAAAATCGTAGCCTATGGTTACTAATAATAAAAGATAACATCGGCTAGATTTTGCAAAAAAATTATGTGCTTTGGCCCATCATTGTTTTAAAAATCTAGTAATATATATTAATATGAAAACGAAGCTAAAAAGTTTAAAGCACTAAACTAATTCGTGAAACTTATGATAACCCAAGGTAATATAGCTATCGCTAGTCCGACTGAAATTCAAGAGAAGAAGTATCTCAAGCAGGTTAAGCCACCGAAATTCGATGGCAAGGGCAAAGACATTGAAGCTGAGGCAGATATTTGGATTAAGACTAGGGGGGACTACTTTACTGCTGCTACTTTCCATGGAGGACTGCTAATTAGGCTATGATCGCCAAGTTGAAATTGATCGGTGAGGCATGCTTGTGGTGGAAATAGTGGTGTAAAGATCAAGGACTCACTGAGATAACTATTATCTGGGAAAAGCTAAAAGAAGCTATGTGTGGTCGATATTTGCCACTAGCTTATTCCGCACTAAAAATGAATGAGTTCTTTAACTTAAGACAGTTGTGAATGAGGCATATTACTCAAAGTTTATCTCACTGCTTAAATATGCGCCTTCTATGACTATTGCTCAGCAAGTGTCTAAGTTTTATCATGGATTGAATGCTCCTCTAAACACATGCCTTGAATCTATGCGGTCAACTGATCTACAAGATGCTTTGATTTGTACAACACCTCTTGTTCAGGAGATTTAGTCAATGCCAAGGAATAATAGACTCTAGAATCAAAACAAAGGGACTTCACGGGGCTATCTTAAGTGAGCCCAAGGTCAGTGTCCTCCTAGTCAAGGAAAGAGGGCTAAAAAAAATGTAGTCTAGAACTTCATACCTACGAGAAGTAATTCAGGAGTACCTAGGTGTTTCCACTGTAATGAGCCATGCCACTTTAAAAGACAGTGCCCAAAGCTTGCCCAAATTCCTCGCCAAGGACAGTATAGAGGTCAGAACCAAGCTTTAATTGCAAAAGAAAAAGCATCTATTGTAATTGTTAAAGAGCTTGAAGAAGAGGGAAACCCAACTATGGAAGCCAATATGGAGAGGGCATCAATTCGCGCCACCCTCCATAAGAAAGGCCCAAATCACCAATTTTCAATTATTAAAATACCAGCATAATATCAGGGTAAGTCCTTTAAAATTTTGATTGACTATGGAATCACACACTCATTCATGTCACCAAAGTGTGCTAAGAAATTAGGTGTCAAGGAACACGTGATGGGGGGATTTTCTTGAGCTACTGTGCCAAACACACATTGTATACATAAGAGGAAGCTCATCAAGAATACAAGAAGTGAGATGAATGCCAAAACGTTTTCTTACTGGTTTCTTCTTCTTCTTCCACACACTATACAATGTACAAAAAGTATAGATAAGATACAACATAAAGGAAAGTGGCCTTCTAAGTCAAACAGTGCATAACCGACTACACTAATTGACTGGCGTTATATCTTTGCCAGCTGTAGGTAGGTGTAACAAACTAAATATAATAAGTGGTAAGTCATGGCCATGTGAGTATCATAATGACCACCAACGTCCTAAGTGTAGACGTGTGGACTCATCTAGCCAGGTGGTCCATCATCAATGTCCGCACGTGTTGAGCTTGCCATATCAACACTCCCCCTCAAGCTCAATTCTATCTCTGCAACTCCAAGTAAGCTTTAAGACTTTTGAAGCTTCTCTGTACCCAATGCCTTTGTGAAAATGTCTGCTATTTGATCCTGTGTGCTAACATATACCAAGTCAATCTCTCCTGCAAGTACCTTCTCTCTCACAAAGTGGTAGTGCACATCAATGTGTTTTGTCCTAGCATGGAACATTGGATTCCTAGCTAGCTATATGCTGCTCATGTTGTCACAATGAATGACGGCTGGACCATCTCCATGCACGTCCAAATCACCTAATAACTTTTGCAACCATACCACCTCACATGC
The DNA here is from genome assembly GCF_053477565.2 of Lygodium microphyllum. NCBI lineage: Eukaryota > Viridiplantae > Streptophyta > Polypodiopsida > Schizaeales > Lygodiaceae > Lygodium > Lygodium microphyllum. Next base: position 11,067,594 of record NC_141161.1, on the reverse strand, counting down.
TACCATAGCAACACCTCCATACTTAGCCTCTGTACTTGATAAAGAAACTGTAGGTTGCTTTTTGCTACTCCATGTAACTGTTGCACTACCAAAAGAGAACATGAATCCACTTGTAGATCTTCTATCTGATATGCTACCAGCCCAATCTGCATCTGTGTATCCAAAGACATGTGCATCCTTACCTACCTCATAAAAAAGTCCATAATGTAAAGTGGACTTCACATACCTCAATATATATCTAACTGCATCCAAATGAGGCTTTCTAGGCATCTGCATAAACTGACTGACAAGACCAACAGCATAGCTCAAGTCTGTCCTTGTGATAGTCATGTAAATCAAACTCCCTACTATTCTCCTGAACATAGTAGGGTCTTCTATCTCATGTCTAACATCAGTACTCAGCTTCACATTTTGCTCCAATGGTACTAAAAGAGGCTTGCATGTTGTCATACCATACTTGGATAACATATCCAAGTCATACTGCCTTTGGGATAGCCATATACCATCATCACATCTGATCACCTCAATACCAAGAAAGTATCTCAGCTCACCCAAATCTTTCATCTCAAACTTCTTCTTCAAGAAGTCAACTTCAGCAATCCCATTGTCACTATCACTTTTAATAATCAAGTAATCCACATAGATGACTATAATGACCAAACATGCATCTCCCTTTCTCACATAAAGTGAGCGATCAACATCAGAAATACAAAATCCAATATTGACAAGGTACTCTCCAATCTTATTAGACCATGGTCTAGGTGCTTGCTTCAGTCCATAGAACGCCTTCTTTAACCTGCACACATACGTGGGATGCTCCAAATCCTCATAACTTGCTGGCTGCTCCATATACACTTCTTGCAATTCATCGTGCAAGAAGGCATTCTTAACATCCATTTGCTGTAACCTCCAACCTTTGGTTGCTGCCAAGGCAATCACACACCTAACAGTTGCCATCCTAGCAACTAGACTGAATGTCTCTTCATAATCTATGCCATATGTTTGAGCATAGCCTTTTGCAACCAGCCTAGCCTTATACCTGCTAACTGAACTGTTTGTATTACTATGCTTGACTTTGTAAATCCACTTACAACCAATAGCTTTCTTACCCTTAGGTAAGGGTACCAAATCCCAAGTCTTATTGGCTTCTAATGCAGCCATCTCCTCATCCATTGTTGCATCCCAATGAGCATGACCAACAGCATCCTCAAAACAAGTGGGCTCAACATCCTCAACTAATTTCATCATATAAGCATAACGGTGAGCTGCATAACCTTCAAAACCGAATCCTTTAACAAGGTATCTGATCCTACTAGATCTGTCTACCACCGGATCACTCAATGGAGCCTTTACATTACTATGAGCTCTCTGTACACCTGGTGTCCTGACTGAAGGAATGCTAAGCTCATCATCCAAACTCTCCGAGCCACTAGAATCTCCATCAAATCTCAAATGACTGGTAGATGTATCATTACCATCCAGCACTTTCTTCTTTCCTTTGTCCTTCCCTACAACACTTTTAAATCCACCTGAAGATGTGGGGCTACTCCTTAGTCTCCCAGACCAAGGGCTCACTGTAGGTGTAGTACCAGATGATGTTTTTGGTCCACTAAGACTCCGTGATTCTTGTTTATCTTTCTACACATAGTTGTCCTGATCATTATCATCATCCAAAACATCACCAACAGGTGTATACTAACTTCCCATATCTCATCAAAGATAACATCCCTGCTCACTCTAGACTCACATGTGACAGGATTATAATAGCAATACCCTTTCTGCTCTAAAAAGTATCCAATAAAAACACATTTTTTTGCATTTGGATCAAGCTTCTTTCGTAGCTCATATGGCACATGAGTGTATGCAACACAGTCAAATACCCTCAAGTGCGATACATCAGGCTTCTTGCCAATAAAGCATTCTTCAAGAGTCATCCCATGAATTGCAGCTATGGGAGTTCTGTTCATAATGTAGACAGCAGTATGGACAGCCTCAGACCAAAAATGTTTGGGCATATTCTTTTCAACCATTAATGCCCATGCAACTTCTGCAATATGCATGTTTTTTCTTTCTGCAACACCATTTTGTTGTGGGGTATACTTGCAAGTAAATTGTCTCTTTATCCCATGAGTCCTCAAGAGGCCACTAAACTCATTAGAGAGGTACTCTCCCCCTCCATCTGATCTCAAGCACTTCACTTTTAAGCATGTTTCTGTTTCAACAACTACTTTAAAAGATTTGAAGTGCTCAAACACATCACTCTTTTCCTTCATGAAGTATACCCATAGCTTCCTTGAAGAGTCATCAATAAATGTGACAAAGTATTTGCTACCACCAAGAGATACATTCTGTGTAGGCCCCCAAACATTTGTATGTACTACATCAAGTATATTTCTACTCACTTCTCTATCATGTGAGAATGGTTGTCTCGCCTGCTTACCAAACTGGCATGCTTCACAGACTTTATGCAATTCTACAGCTCTAAAAAAAGGCAACCCTATAACCAATCCTCTGGACTGCATTAATTTTAATCTTTGGACATTTGCATGTCTAATACGTTTATGCCATATTTCAATATCTGCAACTACTACTTTTCCTTTAGCATACATAGCAGCATCCATTGCCGGAATTCCAGCATCTAAAGTGAACATTCAGCCAACTCTACTTCCTTTTGCACGACCAACCTACACTTATCATTAAAGTCTTCTACAAAACAATCTTTTGCATTGAATCAGACCTGCAACCCTTGCTCTACCATTTGGCCAACAGATACTAGATTCTTTGTAATTGATGGCACATGTAATACACATGCCAGACTCTTTGTCTGGCCATCATACAAGGACAAAGGAAACCTTTCGAATGTGTGAAATTGGGTGGCATGATCATCACCCGTCTGCACATAACCTAGATTTTGTAAGTCCTGCATCTCTCCAAACCATTCAACATGACTGGTCATATGATTAGATACACATGAATCGACATACCATACATCATCATGTGACCCCTTTCCTGTAACTGCATTCATCAAATGCTGCATAACAAACATACGCTCATTTTTGTCTTCATTCTGTCGTGAAGACAATACATAGCTTCCTTGCTGCAATTTACCACTGCGAATATCATCCTTCTTTGCATAGTAATGGGCTGCAATATGGCCTGTTTTGCCACAATAATGGCAAACAATAGTAAAATTTCCAGAACCTCTATTCTACCATCCACCTCTTCCTCTAGAGCTCCCCCTCCCTCTAAAGTTTCCTCGGCCTTCTAAAACTTGCATTTCACCAAATTGTTGATTGAACCTGTTTTGCTGGTTATCGCTAGCACGTCTCGTACCACGGCCTCTCGAAGAGGATCTACCACGTCCCCTTCTTGAACTTGAGTAAAATGCTTGAACCTGTTCACCATTTTTTTCAAATGAGTCACCTTGCATATTGATCTCTTCAGTAATCATGAGAGAGATCAAGTCATCAAAATCTAGAAATGGCTTCCGTACATATACTGAAGTAACACATGATTTTCATGCCTTCTCATTGTTAAGGCCACTTAGAGTGGATGAAACTAAATCATCATCATCCAGCATTGCATCAATCGTTGCTAAAGCATCTGTAATGCTTCTCACCTTCAACACATACTCATTGACAAACATTTTCCCTTTCTTCAAGGCATTCAACTCTTGCTTGAGTTGAATCTTTCGTGCATTTATATTTACTGAAATTATGTTCTCAAAAATTATCCAAGATGCATGTGAAGTTTCTGCATTCCTAATATGTTCCAACATCGTATTATCAATGACTACAGATAACCACTACATCACCTTTTTATCTTTCACATACCCAGCTTTGAGTCCTTTTCTTCACCTGAAACAAACTCATAAAGGCCCTTTCCAATGAGGAAGTTTGTCACACGGAACTTCCATAAAGGGTAGTTGTTCTTGTCGAGCTTCTCAATAATGGGATTTCCACTATTCTCTGTCATTATCACAAATAAGGATACAACATAGCAAGCTAGTCTTCTGCAATCTTTCACAACACGTGCATAGCAATACACCAAGCAACCTTTTTCACTGATTGCTCAATAGTACATGTAATCTGTAAGCTATTTGCAGATAAACCTTATGTTTGCTTCATGCAAACACCTCAAAAATTACAGATTCGAAATCTATAACCTGTGCACCCACTTTCGGTCAAAACAGTCGAAATCACAGTGTACCCTGAAACTGTTGTCCACAACCTTGAGGCTCTAAAACGGGGCCTAAAACGACCTCAGACGCCCAAAATAACTGTGGGAGAGCCCTAAAGGGCCAACCTGCAGAATATACAGTGCTCTGCTTGCACACCAAATCTCACAGCAATCTGAGATTTTTGCTCAACCCTGCTTCCGGTGCCTCCACAAGCACTATCCAAAAGAGAGAGTGGAAGAATGGGAGAGCTTCTTACCCATTCCTTGCTTGCTCAAACCTTGCTTCTTCTCCTTCACTTCAGCCTTCAAAATTAGCCTCTCTCAATGGCATAGCTCTGATACCATGTCAAGAATCACGTGATGGGGGGATTTGCTTGAGCTACTACGCCAAACACACACTGTATACACAAGAGGAAGCTCACTCAAGAACACAAGAAGAGAGATGGAGGCCAAAACGTTTTCTTATTGGTTTCTTTTTCTTCTTCCACACACTATACAATGTTCACAAAGTATAGATAAGATACAACATAAAGGAAAGTGGCCTTCTAAGTCAAACAGTGCATAACTGACTACACTAATCGATTGGCGTTATATCTTTGCCAGTTGTAGGTAGGTGTAACAAACTAAATATAATAAGTGATAAGTCATGGCCATGTGAGTATCATAATGACTACCAATGTGCTAAGTGTAGACGTGTGGACTCATCTAGCCAGGTGGTCCATCATCAATGTCCGCACGTGTTGAGCTTGCCATCTCAACATTAGGTACATACACAATACCTACATCTAGGTTTGCTTGTGGAACTCGCTAATGGAAAAGAAATCCTATCTACTCAGCAAACTTTCAAAGTGACATTTAGCCTGGGAAACAATCTCTCTGAAATGGGATTTAGAATCATGAATTTAGGGGCCTACAAATGTCTATTGGGTATGGACTAGCTAATCCTCAATTATGCACATATTCAGTGTAGAAAAGGCCATGTGACTTTTCAAAACCTAAAGAAGGAAAAAGTGATGACCCAAGGTGAGCCAGAAAAACCCAAGGTTCAACTAGCCAAATCATCTCACATAATAAAAGGGTTAAGAAAAGGATTACATGTGTATCTCATAAAATTAAATAAGTTTGAGTAGAATACACAAGATAAGGGAGAACCATATTGGTTGAAGGAATATGATGACATCTTCCCAAAAGAGTTGATTGAATTACCACCTCGAAGAGAAGTCAATCACAAGATCAGACTTGAACCCAGGAGCCGCTCCAATTTCTAAGAGTCCATATAAAATATCTATCCCTAAAGCAATTGAGTTGAAAGAGCAACTCAAGCAGTTATTAGAGCAAGGATACATCAGACCCAGTAATTCACCAAGGGAAGCTCCAGTATTGTTTCAAAAGAAAAAAAGATGAAACTCTCTGCGTTTGCATTGATTACCGAGGTCTAAACCAAATAACAATCAAAAATAAGTATCCAATCATCCCAAGAATAGACGAGTTTCTTGATAGACTCCAAGGGGCAAAAATCTTTTCCAAGATTGATCTCCGATCTGGTTATTACCAAATAAGGATCAAGGAAGAAGATATCCCTAAAACTACCTTCAATACCAGGTATGGTCATTTTTAATTTCTTGTAATGTCTTTGGGTCTAACTAATTTCCCTGCAACATTTAACAGATTAATGCAATACATTTTTTTGACCTTATCTTGATGAGTTTGTCCTAGTCTTCTTTGATGACATCCTAACATACTCCAAGAGAGACGAAGACCATGAGCTGCAATTGCGCATTGTGTTGGACACAATGAGGATGCACAAGCTCTATGCAAAGAAAAAAAAGCGTGCATTTTTCAAAAGAAAGATGGAATATATTGGATTCATCTACTGAAGGAATCTCTATAGATCTAGTCAAAGTTAGAGATGTTCAAGAGTGGCAACCTACAATGACAGTTAAGGAAGTGAGAAGTTTCTTAGGGTTGACTAGATGGTATAGAATTTTAATAAAAAAGTATGCCCTAATAGATATACCTCTCACTGATTTGCTAAAAAAGTAAACTGCTATTGTGTGGACACCCATTGAGCAAGCCAGTTTTGAGTAGCTCAAGAAAAGTTTGGTAAGAGCACCCATTTTAAAGCTACCTGACCTAAGTCAAGAGTTTGAGGTCGTAACATATGCAAGTTCTCTTGCACTAGGTTATGTGCTTATGCAGTAAGGTCATCAATAGCCTATTCCTCAAGGAAATAGAAAATCCATTAGAGGAATTATGTCACCCATGATCTCGAGTTGTTATCTGTTATCCATGCTCTCAAATTGTGGCGACACTATCTGCTTGGAAGCAAGTTTACTTTGGTCACTAACCATAAAAGTCTCAAACGGATCTTTACTCAACCAATCCTCAACATGAGGCAGTGTCGGTGGATTGAAGTCTTGCAAGAATTTGATTTTGAAATCAAGATTAGACCTGGGAAAGAGAATGTGATTGCTGATGCATTAAGTTGTAAAGCTTTTCTTAATGCACTTATCATGGAAAATCCATCTAAAGGAGAGACTTTAGCTACCATGATATTGATGCCTAGCAATCCAGTCATTGAGCTAGCCAAAGAAGAGGCAAACAAGGATTCTAAGTATCAGCTAATGCTTAGAGAAATCCTAGTTAAGGACAATGATCATAAGCTCAGAGTCAAATACCAAAATTTCAATGTGGATGATGGACTTGTCTATTTCAAAACAAGGCTCTGCATTCCCCTCAGTCAAATGCTAAAAAAGAAGATATTATGGGAAGCCCATGACTCCCCGTTCTCACGACACCCTGGCTATGCAAAAACTCTTAATGCAATCAAGAAAAGTTACTATTAGGAAATACTGAAGCATGATGTCCTCAGATATGTTACTGAATGCCTAAGTTGCTAATGGGTGAAAGCTAAGTGTGACAAAATTCCATGCAAGCTCCAGTCACTTGACATTCCACAAATGAAATAGGAGTTCAGCAGTATGGATTTCGTAGTTGGCTTACCTTCTATTCAAGGAGGGTATAATTCAATCATGGTGATTGTGGATATGCTGACAAAGGTCACTCATCTTATCCCAATCAAGACCAACTACAAAGCTTCAGATATTGCACGACTATTTGTGAAAGAAATCTTTAGGCTTCATGGATTGCCTGAACGGATTGTTAGTGACCACGACTCTCTATTTACATCACATTCTGGAGAAGCCTATTTGAAGTAATTGGAACCTAGCTTTACTTTAGCACAACTTACCATCCCCAAAATAATGGTCAAACAAAGTGGGTTTATTGGGTCATTGAAGATATACTAAGAGCTTACTGTTCCAGAGAACCGACAAGGTGAATACAGTATTTTTCCTTAGTAGAATTTTCCTACAATGCGTCGTATCACCAAAGTATTCAAATGATTCCATTTCAAGCATTGTATGGGCAAGATTGTTTGACACCACTGAATTTCTTTGATCCAACCCTAAACGTTGAGGCTTCTAAGAAAATGCTAGAAGACATGGATAATCAAGTCAAAACTATCAAACAAGACATTTAAGCTGCCAAAGACCGCTAGAAAGCTTATGCTGATCTAGGATGGCAAGAGTGTACTTTCCAAGAGGGAGACATGGTTTTCCTCCATGCACGTCCAAAGAAGAGTTCTATGTCATTGGAAAAGTTCAAAAAGTCAAGTCCAAGATATTGTGGACCATACAAGGTTCTCAAATGCCTAGGGGCTAATGCCTACTACAAAATGCAACTTCTTGATCATGTAAAAGTCTACAATATATTTCATGTTAGTCTTCTAAAAGCTTATGTGGTAAATCAAGATCATATTCTTGATGACCAAAAAATCGTAATGCCTAATCAAGGAGCCCTTGAACTCCAGCCTAATAAGATCCTAGATATAAAAGAGAAACCTCTAAGAAATAGAACCATTAGTGAGTATCTTATCCAGTGGAAAGACTATCCTGAGGAGGATGCCACCTGGATAGAATAGTCAGCTCTAGAAAAGCAGTTTCCCCAATTCTTTTTTAGATGAGGACATCTCGATTCCTCTAAGGAGGACAAGATGTAATATTCCCGCCATAACACTTCATATCAAGAAACAAATTCGGGCTTGAAATGTTTTAAAAATTACTCATCAAGTTATTACATAAGTGATTGCACTTAATTTTTTTAATATCGAGTCTTGCATTAAATCAATTCCGCAATTCCACACAAGAAGATGCCTCAATGTTCCTAGCCAACAAGAAGCAAAGACACCTCGTAAATAATATTAAGACGGCTTGATCATAATTATTCCCGCATTATATTTGATTTAGTGTTTCTGATTCCATTTAATGCATCAAAGATTGCATTGATTTTGTAACCGCAAGACAAATCACAAAAGCCTTAATCGGTAGACAAAGAAAGTGCAAGAACAAGCATGATATTGAGTAAGTTAAGTATCAAGGAATACGGCATGACTTTATAAACTAGATAAGTCATAAGGTAGCTTAGCCAAAAATCACCATATGAAGTTGTTTTGAAGAAAAAAAAGACGTTTTTGAAAAAATAAGCCAAAAATCATGACTTTTTTTACGCCTAGAGGGAGAGAAAGCATTTTAAAATCATCCCCATGCCACCATCCAATATGTAGGCAATCAAAAAACATTTTTTATAAAGCTTACTTAGCTCTTGACAAGTAGCCAAAAGAATGAGTCGATTGCACGCTCCCCCTTATGGTTATAAATACACCCCCTCTCCTTCACAAAGAAAGCAAGAAGGAAGACCTCTTGATGATGGAAAATTTTCTCTACTTCTCTTTTCCATTCTAGCTTCAATCTTGAAGGAGGAAAATACCCCTCTTCTACCTCATTTCCATTTTCTCTACCCCATGTTACACCTTCCTTCCATATAATCATATCACTAAGCAAAACGCTGGTGAAATTTTTTTGGACAACCACCAACTCTCCCTAAACTACCACGTTAATTTTGCCTGACATCCATGGCTCCACGAGGTCGCAAAAATTCAAAAAGCCCATTTGAAGCAAGAGAAGAAAAAAGTGCAGTCGATGGAGAAAATGACATGGTAGGAATTGGCGAAACCTCTATTATTGCAAACCTAATAGAGGTAACATCTCGTTGGTTTGGAAAAAATCAATGTTTTATAAGCTTATTGCTATATTTGTCTTTGAAAGATTATAAACGTATTCTAAAGAAAATGCATATAAACTTTCACTTAGAAAAATAGCCTAAGTAATATAATAATTAACTATTCAATGAAAAGACTCTTTCACTTGGAAAATGATTATATGCCTATCATTAAGAAAATATCTTAGTTATGGTTTATTTTGTGATATTTATTATTATTTCATCAATGATGCATGTGATTATAATAACTAAAAAAAGGTAGATGGTGTTAGGAAATGGAATATTTTATAATTTTTTCCTGAAAGTGACTATCTCTATTTCATTTTGCTAATGGTAAACAGATGCATATGAGTTTTATAATAATTCATAGAAAATCATTTAGATAATATCATGAAATGATGTTGAGATATTTGTAATCACACCTACTTCAATCCCTTTGTGAGAAGCAGTGAAGGCTCAGGACCAGAATCCCATATGCACAGTAGAAGAAAGTACCACCACTCAATTCCTATAAAACATTGTACTTGCACTCTTTTTCTAATGCAATGATAGTACTCTTTTCTTTCCAGTAAAGTGTCATGTCATTGTCAATATACAAGATTCTGTTTATGAGCCCAAGTCTCAATCTTGGAACCTAATTTACTTGTGTAACAATTTGTCCTTGTCAAGTTCAATGTCTTCATGAGTTTCTTTTTCCTCTTTCAACCTCCATAGCTTTCGCATTTGCCGTGCTCTAGATCCCACGTATTTTATCATGGTATCAAAGCCCAGTCAAGCATGACACTACTTCTCCAGCTCCATTCTACTCTCATCTAGCTCAACTTGAGCTTAGTTCACCTCAAGTTAAGTCTGGGTGCTCATCTCCTACTCCTTCTTCTCCACTTGATCTTATGGCAGCCATAGCCAACCTGCACATCCCTGCCTTTGAGCTTCCATAGCTCTTTGTAGAGGGCATATCTCTCCAAGCTATCTTCTAGAGATTTATTCCTTGACTCCCAAGGCTTCTCTATGTCACATAAAACCCTGACATTGCCCTGACTAAAGCTTAGCATTGCCTCTTTTCTCAGGTTCTGCCCTGTGTGGCTCCTAGCTCACTTGGAGCTTCCTGATCTCCTCCTACAAGCCTCATCTAAATACGCTATCTTCTAGGAAGTAGTTGCCAATGTCAAGGCGCATCATGTTGACATAATACAACTCGACATTGCACACTATATGCGTTGGCATTGCTGAAATTCATCGCTGCTGTCAGATTGCACCTGCTGTCGTTCGTGCTACTGCTGCCATCGCTACAGGTCGTGATGTTGAAGACCACCATAGGACATTGATAGCCCATCATTCAAGCTTCATTTTGATAAAAAAAAGTTTTGAAAATGATCCACTATAGCTCCCACAATCATAAAAAAACCAGGGCTGGGTCAAAACCCTAATCTAGGAAGCCATAGCCAAACTTCATCAAGCTCAAAAATCTCATCACTTTCTCTCTCTTGCCACCTGGAACAACTCATTGTTACTTAGATTTGAAGGTCCCAGCATCAAATCAAGAAGGGGAAGATTTGGATCTGAAAGATCTTGAAGGATTTTGCAGATTTGGAAGACTTAAGGAAGAAACATAGTGTCTATTGACACTCATTTTAGTGCTCTAAACACTTGTGTCTTTTGGCATATCCCAACAAACTTTTCTGCTGCTTAAATCTGATAATTCTGAAGCTGATTTGTTGCTGTTCCCGCAAGTTTAACATGGGCAAAGATTCTCCAACTACCTGTTTCAAAGGAGTCGTGTTTCATACCTAGCAGACCCGCATCAAACTCATCCTGATGAAGAAGGGCCTCTGGGCCATTACCATTGGAAAAGAGAAGAAGCCTCATAATGTAGATCTTGATGTCACTTGGCAAAAGAACGATGATAAGGCTCAGGCCATTATCAAACTGGAGCTAGGCAACAGCTATATCCACCATGTGGATAGCTGTGAGACCTCACATGATACATGGAAGAGACTTGACACTTTGTTCAGTGCACAGTCTAAATCATCAAAGTATGGTCTCTTGATAGAGTTTTTCAGGCTTGAAATGAAGTCCAGCACATCACTTGCCACACATCTAAATTACACGGAAGGACTTCTAACCCAACTTGCAGGAATCAACATTAAAATGGAAGAAGATGTTTGCATCAGTGTTCTACTTAAGAGTTTGCCTCCTGACTATAATAATGTATCAACAACTCCAATTAATATGCCAAACCCTGAACTTGTTGATATCCAGGAATCACTGTAAGAGGAGGAAAAGAAGCTAAAAACTAACGAAGATCCAAGCACCTCTAGAGATGAACATGCATTATATGTTGGCAACAGGTACAAAGGCAAGAAGGATCAGCACTTTTGTGACTTTTGCAAAAGGACCGGACACACCGAGAAGTTCTACCACACCAAAAAGAGGTCCCAAAAAGCCTATCTAGTTGCAGTCAAAGAAGAAGAAGAAGAAGACCACCAAGAGAAGGACTAACCTCATCAATCCTTCTATTCAGATAGATTTTTTTTTAGTTTTGTATTTCCTAGCCCTAATGCCTTAAACATGAACTTGTAAACTCCTCAGTTGTCCTTATACTACAGCCTCTATACACTTTGTGAGGCCCCTGCTATAGCCTCTGGATGTCCATCATGTTTGTGGTACCCACACTTAGCCTTTTTTGCGACAGCCTCTAGTGTTTTGCCATGTTTATGGTGTGCCCACACTTTGCAGGTGTTGCTTTCACTAAAGCCTCTATACGCTTTGTACTTCTGGTTGTGATTGAGGAGGGGTGTTAAGATATTTGCAATCACATCTACTTCAGTCCCTTTGTGAGAAGGAGTGAAGGCTCCGGACTAGAATCCCATATGCACAGTAGGAGAAAGTACCACCACTCAATTCCTATAAAGCATTGTACTTGCACTCTTTTTCTAATGCAATGATAGTACTCTTTTCTTTCCAGTAAAGTGTCATTTCATTGCCAATGCACAAGATTGTGTTTATGAGTCCAAGTCTCAATCTTGGAACCTAATTCACTTGTGTAACAATTTGTCCTTGTCAAGTTCAATGTCTTCATGAGTTTCTTTTTCCTCTTTCAACCTCAATAGCTTCCGCATTTGCCATGCTCTACATCCCGCGTATTTTATCAAATAATCAATGCATTAAATCAACAAAAAATGTATAGGAAAATTTATCCTAGATGCGCATAAATTAGGTGCATAGTAATATAATTCGATGTCTGAAAGATGAAAGAAAAATCACACTTATGATTTTTGCATTGCCTAGAATAAAGTTTTCAGAAAAACAATCAGCATTGCACTTAAGACATAGCTAAATGAAAATTGTTCTTTCTAGATAACATTGAAGTTCGGTAAATGGTCAAAAATCGTTGATTAAACCATACAATATGAGTAGCATAAAATAAAAATTATTTTCTTACTGAAAACTCACACAATGTCAGCGAGATTGTCAATATCATGAGTTGATCCACGTATGAGTCAACAAGATAACCTAACCTAAAATATCGAGAATATTGAAGCAAAAACAACTATGAAATACTTGACAACTCTGAAACTATCAGTATCAGGAAATTAAATAAATATTGGAAGTCTGTATGACTTGTTGGACATTGATAAGAATTTTCCAATACAAATTCTAAAGTCTAAACAGACTTGGAAAAGTATTTGAAATCCTACTAAGTGCGAGATAGGGCAGGACAATGCATGAATTGCCTACCATAGGTATAAATGCCCATATTATCTTTTAGGGCAAAAATACCAAGTTTTCATAAGGATAAAATAGACTTCAAATTCGCAAAATAACTTGCGGATCTGGAAAAAAAAGAGTTGCAAGTAAGAAGCGAAACCCTAAGAATAAGGTGGGACCTTAAAAGAGAAACCCTAGAATTGGATGGGGCTGCTTTCTATGCTAAAAACACTTGCTGCTATTTCTTTTTTGATTTGTGCATGCATTGATGGTTGCATAGGAAAGATTGATTGTGCTTGCAGCAGTTAGATCTGATTGTAAATATATAATCAAGAAAATAAGAGGAAAGATCGTGCTATGCCTCTTGCACAGCTAGACGCAGAACCTTGCTCTAAGGGGGATTGTTTTGTACCACCGCGAGGAGCTTTGGACCGGCCTCGACAATGAGAGGTTGCTCGGTGAGAAATCCATTAGGCAGGAGGAGGCGGGAATGCCAGGGGGCTCTGGCCATAAATCTCTCGATCGCTCCTAGGAACTGTCTGACCCTCATGTGAATTAGGATGGGATCCTGGATTCCCCAGTACTAGTGAAGTGATAGAAATCTTGGAGGATTTATTTTCTTTTGCATGGATAGAAGGGATTTTTGGTGAACAGAGGTTTATCTTCTGTATAGATAGAAGGGGAAAAGCTTTATAAATAACTTTGCAAAATATATTTTGCCAAAAGATTGTTTTCTCTATCTTTGTGTTGTGTAGAAAAATTATGTAAAGGAACCTGTGCTAACGCGTTACTTAACAAATTTGCTTTCATATGTCATAACTTAATGTGATAGGTAATTAGAAAACTAAAGAAAACCATTTGTGGAAAGTGGATGGGCAAGATCCTGACGAATCCGTCCTATGGATGGGTGGTCCCGGTAAGTTGGGAGCTTCTTTCAAGAGATTGAATGAAACATTAATTAGGAAAAATTAGGTAGAGCTGAGTGTTGACTTACCTAGGGTCAGGTCTTAAAACCTTGATCGGAAATTATCTTCAGGGAAAGGTGTGGCGACTGTGCCAGAACTTCGTTAAGGTTCTCTGAATCCTAACTAGTTTGTTGGAAGAAAGTGTTGCACTCCATAAACCAAGGGTAACTATGATTGCTCCAATCGGACGAGAAGCCCTTGCGGGACACCTTTGATGGAGCTAGCTCATGCATCAAGACCTCAATTGTCAAATTAGGACCCCGAGCTTACAGTTGATCCTCATTGGGACGGTCGGTACCTTCCATTATGGGGTGGACTTTGGGAAACCTAGATGATAGACCCTGTGCATTCTCGCGAGTGCCGGGTGAAGCCATCTAGGATAGTTCCCCAATGGACCACTAAAAAGTGCGGTCATGGAATTGTTAGGTAGGCACGTGACACTAAAGGACCTACAAAGGCATCAAACCTCATCCCCCCTACACATAATACAACTACAATTTATTGAAATGTACTTTAGTTTTGAACTATATTCCTTGAAAATCCACTAAAAGTGCTATAGAGCCATTTTTTCCCAAATGAACAATCTTATAAGGACCATCCCATTTGGGTTCCAACTTGCCTAGGAAGATCTCACAAGGAGCATCATAATATAGAACCAATTGACCCTTAATAAATTTATACTTCTTAACATGAAGGTCATGGAGTATTTTCATCTGTTTCTTCCCTACTTCTTGATATAACAAGCCTTGTAACCAAATTTCTTCAAGATATACAAGGGAAGCAAACTTTTCTTGCAATGCTTCCTCTTCCCCAGCAAACCTTATTATAGGCAACTCAATCTCCAAAGGTAAACCACACTCTTTCCCATATACTAATTTAAAATGGGTGTGGCATGTAGCTCTTTTCAATGTTATATTATAAGCCAAAACAGCCACATATAACTTCTTATCCCAATCATGCTTACCTTCAGATACAAACTTGGATAAAATCCCCACAAGCTGCTTATTAGTACTCTCTACTTGTGTAGGGACTCAATTGCCAAGACCCACAGACTGCTTATTGTTCAAGCATTTCAAGTGAGAACTAATGGCTACCTCTCATATAGCCAATGTGCTAGCGCTCTCTACGAGTGTAATGAGCTTACATTGATGCCTGATTGAGTTGCTTCCTCTCTCAAGCACTCTGATAGCTCCACAATTTGTGATGCAAGCTCAAGCATCCTCAAGCCTCTTCCTCCAAGCTCCATCCTCCATAGTCGCACGCAAGATGAGAGAAGATAAGAGAAGATGAGAAGAGAGGAGAAGGAGGAGGGCTTCTCCTCCAAGATCCCTTGCCCTCACACACGCACTCCCTCACTCACTCAGACTCCCTCCCTCAAGCACTCACAAGCAAGCAAGAGAAGAGAAGAAGAGAAGAACAAGGGTCCACTTTGCCACACACCCAAGAATAAGCTTTCATTCACTTTTTGAACTTTATATACGAAACCCTAAATCCCTTTTGGGCGGTCATCCCCTTATCCCCCTTTTCTTACATGGCTGTTAGGCCCTTTTTCCCATTGTCCTCCTTTCTTTCTAGTTTAGTCCTGCCGCTCGTTTATCATTACAAATTGCATGAGGTTTTACGGTGGATTCTGTAAACTTAGATGACCGGGGCTCATACGCAAAGAGGATTCTTTGTGCGAGAAGTTGATGGGGATGCCTGTCCTTTTCGGGTATTTCATTAATTTAGTGTGTACATGGGTGATTCCATAGCGGGTGATTCCGCAAAATGCATATTAAATTAATAAACGTTTATGAGTTTAGAGTGCGCACTCGTAATAAATTAAGGTTAGGATTTATTTCTAACCAGTTGATTTATTTATGTAGCTGAAGACTGCTAGGTATTCACTTTTGTCGGTTTAATTGTGTTATTTTACTAACGATTGTGAATGCTTCAGTTGATGTGTAGAGATAGCAGCAGTGGCGGAGGAAAGCATTGGAGTCTAGCGGGTTTTCGATCTTTGGACTATATTTTGATAGGCGCCACGCCTATATTTTGTTATGTCTATAGAGACATCGATTATTTATTATTATTTTGTATGCGCTTATGCGCCTGGATATGTTATTTTTATTTGGACATTGAGATTGGGCGTGCCAGACACTATGGGCACCGTCCATTAGCTTTATTTTCCTATTTTTGGTAGAAAGCAAACTCAAAAGCTAAAAGCTTGTCATATTTTTGTAATTGGGCTATTTTTGAACAAAAAGATTGAAAATATATATTAAATACATGCTTTGTGAAGCGCTCACACAAGGCATGGGGGAGATTCAACCCAATTTGTCTCTTGTCTCATGTCGTGCTTGCTTTCACATTGGTTTTTGTGCTAAAAAGTAGAGTGCTTTGTTCTTGGGGACCTTTGGGAATTCACTACGTGAGCTACCTGCGTCCGATCTGCGCACCAGAAAAGAGGGAGCCTGGCGCTCTTTTAAAGAGGTTTTGACTGCGCCTTTATACTTAAAGGTGCGCCTTATTGCTTTTGGCTTCTTGCAGCATCCATGGTTGCATCTTCTACTCCAAGTGGGTCCACTCTCTTGTAGGGTGCCTTTTCCTTTTTTCTGCCTTGTGCTTTTTCTCTTGATGCCTCATTTTTCACTTTCTTCAATTTGCATAAACATTAACTAACCCCCTCCTAGTTGAGTATCAATACCATGGCACTGCTGGGTGGTGAGTCAGACGGTGTTGCAGGGGTAGCTAGGTGGCTTTTTGAGTTTGTATACAAGCCGAGTTAGAAGGTGTGTTGGAGGGATTTATGGAACTAGAAGGCCCTTGTGTTGGATATGATCCCTGGTGTTGGAGGGATCTATGGAATTGGGAGGCTCTTGCATTGGATATGATCCCTATTGTTTGGGGGATTTATGGACGTGTTGGAGGGATTTATGAAACTATGAGGCCCTTGCATTGGCTATAATCCCTAGTATTGGAGTGATTTACGGACATGTTAGAGGGATTTGTGGAACTGGGAGACCCTTGTGTTGGATATGATCCCTAGTGTTGGAGGGATTTATGGAATTGAAAGGCCCTTTCATTGGATATGATCCCTGGTGTTGGAGGGTTTTATGAACTTGAAATTGAAGATAAAGTTGGACAAATCCATGCGTGGAGAGAGGCTAATGGGCGGATCCATCTTTAAAATTGAATATAATGTTGGATGGATCTTGGTGTGGAGAGAGGCTAATGGTCGGATCCATCTTTAAAATTGAATATAGTGGTAGATGGATCCATCTCCTAGCCCTCCGAGGTTGCCTTCTCTTGCATTTTTCCAAAGGCCCCTACTTTGTTTTGCCTGCATGGTGACATTATCCCATAAGATGGGTTGTGCATTGCATAGATGATGGGGTCTTCGAAGCTGGTGGTTGGGGCCTTTGTTTGTACCTGAAAAGAAAAGAAGGTGCACTACCTAGGGATGTGCTCTGCTGTCGCGTGGTGCATTGTTCTCATGCTAGTGGGACTGGGAGCAAGCCTGGGCATTGTCCCTCACTAGAGGACTTAGTTTGTGCATAAGGGAGGTGCGGTACATGTAGCTTAGGGTGATAGGTCTAACCATAGGTGAGTGTTACCTCCCTAGGTGTGTCTTTCCCTTGATGTTCCCTAAGCGTGAAGTGGGGAATCAAAATGAGGCTAGGGGGTTAGGGATAGAGCCGATCGAGACCGAAGCCACTAGAGCACCTAACTTGAGGACCCCAGGTACAATGACTGTGATCAATATGCAACTTGCGATGGCTACGTGTGATTTCTTTTTCTTTTTCTTTTTCTTTTTCTTTCTCTTTTTTTAAATATAAAGTTACATAATCATGACAAAAGTTTAATCTTCATCATTGGAGTGAGGTGGAGAAGGGGGCTTAATAGATTTGTTAAAAAATTGGCGGCTTTGGAGATATCCCTTGAGGTTTAGGCGGACCTGAAGGGTGGTGGTGAAGAGGAATGGATGATTGCAGCGGGTGAAGTGGCTGTCATTCATATCCTCTAAAAGGACTAAGCAAAATGAAGGTAATAAAGCAGCTTGCATCATTATTCGGTCATCGTGCAACTATCTATAACATTAGGATCAAAATGGAGTACTGGGAGGCCATGCTCTTGCAGGGTGGGGTCTTGCCTAAGGAGTATCCTAAGCAATCTAAGGTAATTACAAGTAGTAATGATGGTGGGGTCAAGGCATGAAGAGAACTCGTTAGTGAACTGGATTAGAGTATCATACAAGTTCTCTAATGTGAAGACAAGGGGCCCTTCATATGTAGTACAATGAGGATTATAGATGATAGGGAAGTCATAACGGCCATGGAAATTGGTGTCAAAATCCACTCCCACCCTTCGAGGGTAAATTATAAAGGTTGGATCATTCCGCTCGAAGGGTTGAGTGTTGCAAAAGGCCATCCAAGTGTCCAGGTTGGAGCCAGAGACCCTTCTCCTCCATTTAGGTTGACATTCGTAGCCGGCCACAGACCTTGGCACTTCAAAAACCTTATCCTGCCAAAACTCGGCATCTTCAATGGCCCATAAGGTGGGACTCTGCTCTCTCTCCTCCAGCCATTTCTGTCCAAGCCTGCTTCTAATGTTAATTACCTCCTCCACCACCTTGACGGGCAAGACCCTACGCAAGGTAGTGGGGAACTAGAAGTTAAAATTGAAGGGGCTCTTGGATATTTCTTGCTTTTCCCAGATTACAAGATCAGCATGGAACCTCACTAGGACATCATCCTTGCATGGTGGGATAGGTGCCTAGGGTGCCCTCACTCCCTTGGCATTCCATTTTCTCATTGTTTCCTCCACCATTTTTTTTCTTCTTTCCTTCAATGCCGCCTTTCTTTCTAAGGAGGTGTCTGAGTGTTTTTGCTCTTCAGTCTATAGGGAAGGAGGAGGTGGGATAAACTCTTCTTCGTGTGATCCCACTTCAAAGTTCACATCCACCTCCCTCTCCTAGCTTGGCTCTTGCTACTTCTCTTCGAGGAACCCAAGTGCGTCCACTTCCTACGAGGTTAGGCCTGGCAATAGGAGATAATGGCATTGCTCTTTCAGGCTTGGGCCAACTCCACTAGGTTGTGGCAGCATCTGCAGCCCTACCTTTAATCCCCTACGAGCCATTACCAGTTTCTTTTTCATTGCCTCTATGGACTCTCCCTCCTCTGCTTGGATGACGTCCAATAGGGTATCCAAGAAGGCGCATTGTTGAGGGTGAAAGCTCACTTGGGTGGCTTCTGCTCTACTTTTAGCAAGCATCTTTTCCTTTTTTACTTGAGCAAAACGGTGTGTCAATGCTTTGACCCTTTTTCATTGTGATTGGCCCATTCTTTTGCCCTCTTTTTCATATCTTTGAGGCTTTTCCCCTGCCTCTAGGCTAGCACTGTCAACCTTTATTCTTGATCTTCCATTTTTGCCCTTAGCTTTTGTTATTCTTCCTGTGTTGAGGTAGCCTCTTGGGTTAGTTTCTATACTTCTCTTTTGTACCTGTGAGCTCTCTCCTCCCTCAGCTCCTCTAGCTCTTCCATGGCTTTAGTGATTTCTCCATTTCAACCTATAGATATTTGTAGTGTGCCACAATCTCTCCATTGTGCTGTTGTAGTCATCATATGGCTTCAATTTCTTCATTCACTCATGCCTGCCATTCTTCTTCTATCTCTTCCTTAGCTTGTAGCTGCTCCTTCAACTCGTGAATTTTCCTTTGGGCCATGGCTATTCGGTGTGTTTTCTCCAATTGGTGGGATGCAGCCATGGCCTCTTTTTTGGCTTCTAGCTCTGCCGCCATGATTCTCTTCTCCTCCTTGGCTTTCTCTAATTGAGAGAGGAGCTCCTTGACATACTCATCATAGTCTTCAGACAGCTTCTATGTTGTGGGGATGGAGGTCATGGAGCCTATCGCCTCCTTGGGTTTTGCCTCGACTCAACATCTACTATAGCCAGCCTTTTGGTTCCTACTAGGGGGGTTCCTTCTCCTGCTCTTTGGCCCATTTCTTTATTCACAAAGTATTGGACCCATCCCATTAAGTCGTTGGTGTCCACCTAGGTCGTAGAGCTAGGTGTGGACATGGCGGTTGTGGTGGCAAGCGTCAAGAGATTGGGAATGGGGGTGATTGGGGCCTTGCCCTTGCCTTCTTGCACACTGCAGGTGGCACAAATTTTGGCACCTAGGCGCTTGAGCTCGCATTTTAGATATACAAAAGGGATAGAACTATTGTCTCCAAAATTCACAAAAGGGATATATAAATTGGTCTAAATTTTTTAAAAATGGGTGTTTGAAGTATCCTTTGAACACACATTATATAGAAACCTTCTATAAGGTGACCCCCCAAGGTAATTATGTAGATGTAGATAGCTCCATGGTTTACCACAATTTCTAACCATTCAACATTCCAAGATTTTGGCCTAGATGAGAAAATTTTGGTTAAATCTTAATGTAGTGTAGGGCCATTGAGAGATAGAATTCAATATGAAGATAAATAGAACATTAAAAGCCTAGCTCAGCACGGCCTGCACCAATCTATTGCCCAAAATTACAACTTGCTACTAACAAACCGCCCAAATCTAGCCCCAATGGTCCCCCTTAAATCTCTGATGCATCTACAAGCACGACACCCGCAACTACAACCAAACCCATCGAACTTGAGGCCTAGCTACAACCTAAGGAGCAAACCAAGCTGCGAGACGAGTAGCTGGTGAACTCTCTAGTTCTATCAAACCTCAACCACCTACCGAGATTAGGCACTTTTATGAGCAGCGATCAATTCTAACCTTCGCCGTGAATTTAACTGAAAATACTGGGGACCACTTGGTTGCTTTCCTCCTACGCTTGGATGCTACTTTCGTGACATTGGCTAAAAGCTATGATCAACTAGACTTAGGCCTCTTGGAAGAACCTATAGTGACGAAAGTACGAACACTCCCTTGCTCTTGGGAGGAGTCTGAATTTATATTTGTTAAAGCTTCTGAAGCAGCGAGGAATTAATTGCAACCGAGATATCCATGGAATAAGAAATCAAACAACGTCTCATTACATCATATAGCAAGAACACGATCATAGCCACAAACCAGGAAATTGAGAAGTTGCAACAGCTTGCTGACAACAACCCCTCCTTCTTGTAGAAATGGTACACTCTATGATTGCAATGGGAGCTAGAGGGATGCCAAATAATGTCCAACTCTGAACATCGACACACAATCGAGGCATCTCGATATGACACTCCGACTTCCTATAGGGTGTTGACTACCCTCCGTAATCGAGCCCTCAAAGAACACATTAAGGAACATCCTTATTTAGATAGCATCCTCACTGAGGAGGAGTTGCATGTTGCTAGCCAAGTGGAATCCGGTGACTTCTTGCTTGATGTCGTCACTTACATTATGCATGTAGGCATCCGCCCTTTCCATATGGGTAGCTATGCTAAGTTAGAATATAGTTTTGAATTTCTATGCCTGGCTCATGTGAAAGTAAAACACTAAGATTGTGAGGGTGGCGTTTGAGTAGGGTCTTTGGTTGTTTTGGCTTTAGGCAGCCAAATCTAGGTGTTACCTGCATAGTAGCCTTGCGCTTGCAATAAGGCCTTGGGGACCCATCGCGGCTTGTGACCGTATATCGATGTTTAGGTTTTGAGTGCAGATCATTAGCCTTGCAAGCCCATGGGTTTCTATTCCTAGGTGGCACTCTCTGTTTAGGTATCCATTTGAACTGGGTTTCATGGGCTTCAACGTTGGTTCTAATGGGTTGTTGGAATCGAGGTGTGGCAGGTTGTGACAAGTCACGACCCCCCTCCTTAGACTTGATGGTGGGTTTCTCGACTCGTGGCTTTATAGACTTGGAAAGAGTCGCGCAGCCCTTGGTGAAATCTATAACAATGAGAATGTTGCCCACGGCTAGATGGATACGCTGCAACTCATAGTCGACACTGCAACAAGCTTGCTTCTTGAAAGTTCATCCTAACAACGATTCCGTGCCTACATTCTTAGTGTTGGGCAACACGGAGAAGATTATAGGCATGCTTTCAGACTGGATAGAAATTGCAACCTTGCACTTTTTCAAAAGTGTGTAGAATTGGCCTCTCCATAAGGAGTGAGATTAGCATTAGTGGACTACAACTACGGTTTGCCAATTTGGGTCCAATGGTCACTGGGTTAAGATATTAAAATCAACTCCCTCATCAATCAAGGAGTTGATGGTGCATGTGTTTTTAGCAGTGACCGTCATGTGTAGGTAAGCTGGCGGTACTACTTCCTCATCCTCACCATCCACCTCAATGATAGTGGCTACTCGTACGTGGACATGGGGTGCTAGCATTGGGGGCTCATGCAATGGGTGCATAGGAGGGAAGTACTTTTTTATGCGACTGCCATTGAAGAATCCTATGTCCTCACCTTCTAGAGTTTTGAGTTCTACATTGCCATTTCGGCTTATGATTCGAACCTTAAAAGGTCCTAGTCCCCTAAAACTTTAACTTTTGCTTATGTCCCTTGACTCAGTATAGCAGTACTAAGTCACCCTATTCAAAGTTGCACTACTTGATATGCCTATCAAACTAGCATTTGCATCTTGCCTTCTCACATATTAGTGCATGGGTGGCCAGAAGTCGAGTTTTCGATAAGCATTCGAGTTCAATCAAGTGTTCTGTCCATGCCTCCTCCCCATTCCATCTTTCTTGAAGGGCTATCATGAGGCTTGGTACGAAGAATTCCAAGGAAGGATTGCCTCTGTACCACATGTCAATCTAAAGTGAATCTATCCTATAGCCATGTGATAGGCCCACAAGGCCACCATCAGCTTGTTATCCCAATCACTACGTGAAGCAAAGATGACTTTGGTCAGGACGTTTACTAATATTTTTCTTGTAGATTCAGCTTGACCATTTGCCTAGGGATAATAAGGCAAGAATTTCTGATGGATGATTAGAAATGAGGATAGGAGGTGAGCTATAACTTCATTGATGAAGTGTGTGCCTTGGTCACTAACTAATTTGATGGGGCAGCTGAATCATGAGATCACTTGCTCCCATAGGAGCTTAATAGTGGTCCGAGAATAATTCTTTCTTGTAGCTCATGCTTCTGCCCATTTTGTCAGATAATTGATAGCCACAATTATGTATTTGGCTTGTGAATACTATGACGTAGGACTAATGGATCCAATGAATCCCCCATTTCTTGAAGGGTTGTCATGTAATAATTGGGGTAAGCTCCATGTGATCCTTATGAATCATAACTTTATTCCTTTGGCATTTGTCACAATGCTTCACAAATTGTGCCGCATCTCAGAAGAGGGTAGACCATCATATTTGGGACTACAACACTTTGTGAGCTATCGTGTCTCTGTTGAAATGTCCTCCTACGATTCCATCGTATGCCTCTATCAGTGCATCATGCATCTCATACTCATACACACATCTGTGCAATAACCTGTATTGCCCCAGCTTGTAAAGTTGGCCAGCTATCAACTAATAGGGTTGGATATTCAAGATGAAATGACTGAGTTAGGTGTCATGATATCGACTGCATAAGGGCTTGTAATCCACAAATTGTCTAGGGTTTGGACAATTTGGGGAGATATATCCCTTTTCTCCATACATATAACATTCCACCTCTGATTTCTGACCATGACCACTGCCAAACTGTCGGCCTCTGTAACTTTGAGAGGGAAACCTCCTTGGACTGAAATTAGGACCAAACTCCCTAGGCTTTGGTCCAATATCCTGTGTTGTCATTTTGGATTCTAGCAAGTTGAATCTTGCATTTTCATCCTTCTGTCTTCGTTCATGCATCTCTTTCAGAGAGCAAATATCCTCTATATGGTTCTTCCGCAAACAATAGGAACAGAAGGCTCCAGGAATGGTGGGTTTTTGGGTACATTCAGTGGCTAAATGTCCCGCTTGATGACACTTTCCACACCATGTATTAGAGCACATCACATCTCTTCCAGCTCCCGCAAGAGTGGATATATTGGCAGTATTCACCTTCAACGTCTGTAGCTCCTCTGTAATCACATCCAAAATCTCCTTCTTGATACTTGCAACTGAGTTGGATAAGTAATCCTTCAGATTTTCACCTCCTGAAGTGCTTGTTGTGGGATTTTGGGAAGTGTCTGTAATTACTACATAAACTGGTTGGGTTGATCCAGAAGGTCCTCTATTTTGGCTCTGATTCAGAGCTCCTGTTGAGACTTGGGATTGTTGATTCCAGTTGGTAGGATTCCAATGTTGTTGATTCGCCATTGGAGAAATTGTTTGAGGCCACTTTTGTTGTGGTTGAACCATCATTTGAGGCATTGTTGTATGTAGTGAGCACACTGGATTAGGTGCATTATATTGCGGCACTATTTGCATCTAGGGATAGGGGTAGGGAACTGTCCCTAGGATTGCATTTGGTGGGTATACCATTCATGGCATGGGAGGAGGTAAGACTCCTCTTCCTGGAGTCATTGACAGCCTTGCTTCAACTTCGTCATACAATCTTGCACCTTCCACTGCAACTTGCAGATTGACTGGTCTTCTCAATTCCACAAACTTACGAACTTCTGGTTGTAGGCCCCTGAGAAACACTCCTTTCTGGATACCTTCGTCCAAATCATGGTTAGTCCATCTCTTCACGATGGATTCCATTCGCGAGACATAAGCTTCTACTCTTTCTCCAGAGGACTGACTTAAATTCATGAACTCCTCTCGCATCCGCCCTTCAAAACCTTCACACGTGAATTTAGTAAGAAAGGCCAACTTTAGCTCGTCCCATGTGCCAAAAGTTCCTGCTGCTTGTCTCTCATACCACTGAAACACCGCGCCCTTGAAAGTGGCAGGGAAGATTGCTAACCAATGCTCAGGGGTTCTGGCATTGTTAGCCACACATGCTACCATGAACTTTGCTACATGGAGTTCAGGGTCTTCATTATACTCTCCCTTAAAAACTGGCAATGGGACTACATTTGCTGGCCTGTCATTAATATTTCCAGGACGAATCTAACTAGGAAGGGGACCTTGAGTTGCCATGGGGACTTCTGTAAAGAGTGCTTTTAAGGTGTCAAAGGAGGCTTCTGCAAGCTCGTTCTCAACTTTGATTTTTGCCTTCTCTCTTCTCACGTACCTCTGGACTCGTTCTAATGCTTGCCTCTTTATTGCGTCATTCATCAGGGGGTTGGCTCCAACCAGTTGGTCTGGACTCAATAGGATAGTATTAGAGAGGCTTCAGTCTCTGATGGATTCTTTGGCCAACATCTCCTCTAATTCCTTCTTTTCAACATCTCTGAATTCAGCTTTCGAACCACTACAGAGGGGAAGATATTCTGTTCTGAAAGTATCAAAACTCATTCTTCTTAGGATCATTGTTGCGTCATTATAATAATGCTAGCTTCTAAGGATTTCAAGAGTGTATGTTGTGAAAAACACTCTGTCTACCAACTTCCAGTGTGTTGCTAATTGGACAAACAGAAGATTCTCAGTGCACCAAGCATCCCATGTATCTTGCTGTTGAGCATCCACGAACAAATTCCAACTCTTTTCCTCCTTGTCTTCATGAACCTCCACAAACCAAGACTCCTGAAGCTTCTTCACAATCTCCCACTTGATGATGTTTGGAAACTCCTCAATGAATGCCAAATCTTCCATGGATGATCATTCTCTCTACTTCTACTCTTGAGTTTGTCCCAAACAGTTTGCCACCAAGATGCAAGTTTCTGCTGCTTCAACAAGAAGAGGAAACAATCCACCACATAGAGCATGCATCATGATGGTGATATGTT